>NC_024512.1:1215220-1322854 GCF_000001215.4 Drosophila melanogaster | reverse complement strand
GAGAGAATCTAGAACAAGGTTTTCCTCGATTGCGAAATCAGAAAATAAAGGCGTATGCCGTAAGAATGTTATAATTAAAGAGTTGAAGTTACTGGCTACTAAAGATATTTAAAAAAATTAACAAAGCATTTATTTAAATATTTTATATTTTATAGTGTGTTTAACTTAGATTAGCTTACGTACTAAATAAAAATTTTAAGTACTAATGAGAATCCAATTTAAATACAAGAGAACAGTTAAAAACGACACGACTGAGTCGCTTACTCGAGTTCAAACACTTTTTACAGCTTATTGTTAACCCTAAAATACATCACGAAAACTTAACTTCTTACATTCTACTCTCAAAAATGGCGGTTCGGGAATTAATACATCCGAGTACAGGTTAGGTTAAATATTTAGCGGGTTCTTTTGTTTTTTCGCTCAAATTTGGAATTTAGATAAATTTAAAATCGCTTTACTTGTATTCAATGTCCATTTCGGACTATCAATCTCTTTATAACTGTCAGCAAACTTAACCTCAATTTGGCACTATTTAATTGTTGTTTTTTATCTTCTTATTAATTTAAATGACCGTCCTGTGGGTCCCGGCTTATTGCCGATTGTGATCCTGCTGCTACGGCTGGTCCTTCGCTGTTCCTCGCTGGGAAGGCGCTCCACTTCACGGCCTGACTTAGTTTTCGTCTCTTCTTCTGCCCGCCGGCGGCGGCCCCGTCGAACAGTGGGGTCTCGACAATGATGCGGATAATTAGAAGCTGACCCTTCTGCCTTCAATTTCAGCTACGAGAATATTCACCGCATTAAATCGCAGTTCACTTTTCACATATTTTCCGAAGTTTACTGACCTGTATTCGCCCTAGTCAAAACTTGGGGTCTGCGACAAGGCGACGGTGCGATGGCTGCGCCACACGACGATCTTGTCGGCTAAAAAATATCCTTATTCACTGCCGGGAAACAAGCGAAATCACGATCAGCTGAACCATACTTTTTCCGATAACCGAATTATCCCAAACTTATCGGGTGCAGCTTATAAGAGTTGCACACCATACTGCATGTAGTATGATTTTACATTGGTGTGACCAAGCTGACTACAAGCCCACTATCGATTATTCATCGAGACTTTATCGCCTACTGCTTCAGTCGCCTCTACAAAACCCCCCGCTACACTCAGACTAGGGTACTCATAGACACCCTAAGCTGAGACCGACTGAAGGCACCTTACTGCCGAATGTCCTTGGCATGATAGGTAATACGCGTTGCCGATCTTCTTCCGAACTCGCGATTTTATGAACGTCGGTCCTAACTTGGCGTTATAACCAGTTTGAAAACAGCTGGGCTTGAAATTCCGGCGATAAACTTCTTGTCCTTCGACAAACGATACCATACGAGAACGGATATTATATCTCTTCTCATTCTCGTTGTGCTTACTTCTCATCTGATCAACAGCTTGCTTCCGCATTAACTCGATAGAATCGTGCCGGTCGAACTTCAGAGAACGATCGTCCAACAGATTTAAGCATCTGAGCAACGGGTACGTCGACCCTGAAGTGATCAGAAGCATTTGCCTGCAGCGAGTGAACAGCGGTCAGCGTGTGCTTAACACCGTACTGCTCCATCAGTTTCTGGAACGTCTTAGCTCGAAATTGGGAACCATTGTCAGACAGTATCACTTCGGGGACTCCGAACGTCATGAACAATTCGTTTTCCAGATACTTTATGACGACACTGGAATCGATCTTCTTTACTGGTTTCAAGAACACGTACTTTGAAAAATGATCCAGGACAATGAAGATACCTATGTTACCGCTCCTCGACCTAGGATACGGTCCGAGAAAGTCAATGAACAAACGCTGGAAGAATCGCTGAGACTCAGGCGCTTTTCCTAATGGCGGTCTGAGAGTGAAATTTGGAGATTTAGTACTCTTACAAACCTCACATGCACTAATATAAGCCCTGACGTCCGAAACGAGACCGGGCCAGAAATAATATTCTTTCTATGGTTTTGTGAATGCCACCATGCGCAGCTAACAGACTATCGTGTGCGCGAGCCAGAATCTGCGATACTAATTCTTTGGGGACCCAAAGCTTCCAGGCGTATTCGTCATGCATTTGTTCCCCAGTCAGGTGCTCAGCTTTTCTGTATAAAAACCCGTTCTCCACCCTAAGATCAGGAAAATTCGAGGTATTTTCCTTCACGGTCTGTACTAATTTTGAGTACTCACTGGACTGGAAAAATTCGGAATCTAAATCAACAATCAAGTTATCTTTCAAGTCCACAGCGGCCACAATCTCTTCGTTTACACGAGACAATCCGGGACGATATTTAACGAACCCTTACGGTGTTCAATCTCAAATTTGAATCTCTGCAAAGCTAATGCCCACCGCGCCAGTCTCGAATTTAAATCGTGATTGGACATTAACCACTTAAGCGAAGCATGGTCGGTTACTATCTTAAATGGGAGTCCTTCCACGTATGCTCGGAAGTTCTTGAGAGCTACTATAGCGGCCAAACATTCCTGCTCGGTGACTGTATAATTGCATAATTATATAATTGTATAATTATAGTCAAGAAAATATCTGACTTTACCTGGTTTAGTCACCATCACGATTGGCGAAGACCAAGCACTCTCCGACTCTTCTATCACCCCTAAGCGCAACATCCTGTCAATTTCCGCATACATAGCTTTTTCGACGGCGGGGGAGACAGGGAAATGCCGTTGCTTCACAGGCCTAGCTGTTCCCACATCAATCGAGTGAGAGACCAAATTAGTCTTACCTAACCCTTCCTGACTAAATGAGGGAAAACAGTTGATTACATTCGCCAACTTAGCCTTGTCAACTTCGCATAATTCGTGCTGATCCACTACCGTTTGTATGTTGGGCTCAGGCGACAATATTTCGGCTATTTTCAAACTAGTGGGGAGATGGTCATATAATTGCCAAAAGTTAATTCCCAAATAGAGATCCTGCTTCAGCGATGGCACGACATATAATTTCAAAAGTTTTTTCCTGTCACCGTAATCCACGTCTATTTTCAGCAGTCCTACTATACGTTGAGAATTACCATCTGCTGTCGCAGCTTCTCCTCTTAACGACTTGAACTTCTCGCTTTCCATCGCAGCTTGTACTAACCCTCCTCCAATACAACTAATCGACGCGCCTGAATCCAACAATCCATAAACCATGCGATTCAATAAGCGAATCGGTAAGAACGGTCGAGGGTCTCGAGGTCCTGTCGGGATAGAACTAATGTACTCCAAACTGGCTTTACACTTTTTTACGTTCTTCCAAAACAATTTCAAGCGTCGAGAACTGCGAGATTTCCGCTTAAGAATTGCAGGAGATTTTCTGAGATCTGGAATGTAGACATTCATTTTGCTGTGAAGCAGTGTATAAGCAGGTTTAATTTGTACGTCAGGGAGGGGTAGAGACACACTGTTATCGGTGTTCTCTACTGGTCGGTCATCGTTGCTTGATTTCGTGCGGCATTCGAAGTCTTCGGTTTGACTGGCAACTTCGACATGCCGACCTTGAAGTTTTTTGAGCACTTTTTGCAACTTGGTTTATAGGTGTTTGCTGCACCACACCCGTCTTTCGGCTAGACATTCTTGATATCGGTGTCCTTCGACTCGGCAATTCCAACACACTAGAGAAAAAGCTTCAATGTCGTTCTCACTACAGTATGTTGACCTCACCTCATCTTCAATCTCCTGACAGACCTAGGATATCTCACGTTTAAAAGGTGTATCTTTCGCGTAGCCACTACATCTTCTGACGTCAGCCAGGATGCCTCCCGTCGCTTACAAATTTCTCTCAACGTTCTCTCTACACCGTTCTAACGTCTAAGTTCAAAATTTCGTGGCGAATCTCAGGACGAAGGTTACCTTTTAGCACGCGGACAAGTTTGCTGGCTGTCCAAGGCTGCTCTAGCTGGTCGACTAACTCGGATACTGTGTCGTAGAAACTATCAAATCATTTGGTTTTTGTTTAGTAATCCTAATCAACTCTTCTAAGTCACCATCGTCTCGACTCTGTCGAAATTGCAGTCGTAGGGCTGTACAAAACCTATCCCACAGAATCTCACCGTTTGCTTTATGATAGCCCCAAAAGAAGTCATTAGCCTTGCCTTCAAACAAAACGCTTATGTTCCTACATAACAAGTTGAAATTTCCATTCAACGTCTGCCTTGTAAGTGCCTCGACTCTGTATGTAAAGTTGTCCACTGACACTCCTACACCGGAATATTTTATTTTCCAACCATTTAGTATGTGGACGACTTTATCCGGCCTATCAAACAAATCGGAAGACGCGCTTCGTGGAGAGGGAACAGGATTTGGCGTTGTTAAATACTGCCTCTCATAGGCACTCGGTTGGCCAGCGGACATTTCACTAGCTGTAACGACTACTGCCGGACTCGGAGCGGACATTATTCGCTGCATACTTGTGGTGATAGCGTTTTGTACTAAGTCCGTCATCTTCTCTGATAACGTTGCTAGAAGCCTACGCTAAAGCTACCGCATTAGCACTTACAGCGCTTGAACTAGCTTCATTGGTGTTAGCACCGCGAGCTGATGTCGAAGGGCCCCCGTCTACAGTTGCGGGTAGAAGATTTTTAGTGTTACTACGAGTTTCTATCCCTACCCTTTCGGTTGGTTCGGCTGGAGGTCTACAGGTTAGTTTACACATTGGACACATCTCACTTTTTTTAAAATGATTCCCAATGCATTCCCTGTGAAATTCATGGTGACAGGTTGTCACGTACAAATCTGGTGTGCTGATGTCGGCTGCACATAATGTACAAACAGAGTTTGAGACGCTAGGAGATTTCCTAGTTGGTGATCGGTGTAAACCCATCATACTTGATAAAAATTTCAGGTTCCAAAATAGCGAGCAAAAATTAAGATAAAATTATATATGTAAAAATATTAATGATAAGGGGCGATAAAAGATAATAAAACTGAACTCTTGGCTTGATGTTCTCCTTTCGTAGGGCTGTGTATTATTTAAGCTCAAAATTCTCACGAGGGCGTAGAAGAGGTTTCCTTAAAAGAAGATATTCCATTTATTAGACTAAATTTCCAAACAACCAGTAGGTGTATAAGTGAAGTCTTGGATCGTGCGCTCTTCCTCTGCACGAATATTCAAATCTAGAGGAAACTTTATCCTATTTAAGACGAATGGTAAAAAGGAAGAAAATCGTCAACTATGTGAGGATCTGGCATTTCTCTCGAGTAATACCAAGATTTTCCGTCATGTCACGTTAATGAATAGCGTTTAGTTAGCTCAAGGAAGTGTAGATCAAACCGGGACAGAAACCAAACCGGAGTTACTGTTACTCTGTTTTCCTCAGCAAAATCCACATTTCCTTTTGCTACACTTGAAAAAAAATTTTTTGGGATTAGTCTTAGTTGTGGCCAGTCAGCAATACTAGTATTGACTTGACGTGTGCTCCACAACTAATTCTGAACACAAAAATTTTGGAAGTATGAGACTGAAACGGAAAATGTAAAGAAAATGATTGCAGATATTAATTCGCGAGTCTTAATGAATTAAAAATTCACTAAGGCCCCACACGTTGGGGCGCCACTTTTTCTTATTTATTATTATTCTTAACTAAACTGTAACGTGTAACGAATTGAAGTGATGAAATACTAGAGTTCCTGTACTTGCGGGTGCACGCTTTAGAAGGCCGGCTCTAGCTCATGGCGTTGGGTGTGGTGGTCTTGCTTGTACAGATATCTTTCCCTACATCCAATAATGAATAAGATCAAGATATTGAGCGTGCTTACAACAACAACAAAATGAAGGAGCTAGTACACGAAATCGGAGGAACCAAATTAATATCTTCAGAAGAGGACAGTTCTAGAACAGGAGAAGAGGTTGTTTGTCGCCGGCGAAACACAGGTGGAATCGTGTTCGCGTATTGCCCTACCCTACCTAAGACCACTTTCCTTAAGAGCATGGCTCTAGTGGTCCCTTTCTGCACCCTACGTCCGGAGAAACATCAGCCGAGTCAGTTTTTAGGTTTTTAGAAATTCATATTTTTCGGTATTCAATGTTGCTTAAAAATTAATAACAATGTTTAAAGCTAAAAATAAGTACATACTAAAGGAAGCAAGTAATTATGCGAATATAATCTAAAGTAAGCTGAGAGAATCTAGGACAAGGTTTTCCTCGATTGCGAAATCAGAAAATAAAGGCGTATGCCGTAAGAATGTTATAATTAAAGAGTTGAAGTTACTGGCTACTAAAGATATTTAAAAAAATTAACAAAGCATTTATTTAAATATTTTATATTTTATAGTGTGTTTAACTTAGATTAGCTTACGTACTAAATAAAAATTTTAAGTACTAATGAGAATCCAATTTAAATACAAGAGAACAGTTAAAAACGACACGACTGAGTCGCTTACTCGAGTTCAAACACTTTTTACAGCTTATTGTTAACCCTAAAATACATCACGAAAACTTAACTTCTTACATTCTACTCTCAAAAATGGCGGTTCGGGAATTAATACATCCGAGTACAGGTTAGGTTAAATATTTAGCGGGTTCTTTTGTTTTTTCGCTCAAATTTGGAATTTAGATAAATTTAAAATCGCTTTACTTGTATTCAATGTCCATTTCGGACTATCAATCTCTTTATAACTGTCAGCAAACTTAACCTCAATTTGGCACTATTTAATTGTTGTTTTTTTATCTTCTTATTAATTTAAATGACCGTCCTGTGGGTCCCGGCTTATTGCCGATTGTGATCCTGCTGCTACGGCTGGTCCTTCGCTGTTCCTCGCTGGGAAGGCGCTCCACTTCACGGCCTGACTTAGTTTTCGTCTCTTCTTCTGCCCGCCGGCGGCGGCCCCGTCGAACAGTGGGGTCTCGACAATGATGCGGATAATTAGAAGCTGACCCTTCTGCCTTCAATTTCAGCTACGAGAATATTCACCGCATTAAAACGCAGTTCACTTTTCACATATTTTCCGAAGTTTACTGACCTGTATTCGCCCTAGTCAAAACTTGGGGTCTGCGACAAGGCGACGGTGCGATGGCTGCGCCACACGACGATCTTGTCGGCTAAAAAATATCCTTATTCACTGCCGGGAAACAAGCGAAATCACGATCAGCTGAACCATACTTTTTCCGATAACCGAATTATCCCAAACTTATCGGGTGCAGCTTATAAGAGTTGCACACCATACTGCATGTAGTATGATTTTACATTGGTGTGACCAAGCTGACTACAAGCCCACTATCGATTATTCATCGAGACTTTATCGCCTACTGCTTCAGTCGCCTCTACAAAACCCCCCGCTACACTCAGACTAGGGTACTCATAGACACCCTAAGCTGAGACCGACTGAAGGCACCTTACTGCCGAATGTCCTTGGCATGATAGGTAATACGCGTTGCCGATCTTCTTCCGAACTCGCGATTTTATGAACGTCGGTCCTAACTTGGCGTTATAACCAGTTTGAAAACAGCTGGGCTTGAAATTCCGGCGATAAACTTCTTGTCCTTCGACAAACGATACCATACGAGAACGGATATTATATCTCTTCTCATTCTCGTTGTGCTTACTTCTCATCTGATCAACAGCTTGCTTCCGCATTAACTCGATAGAATCGTGCCGGTCGAACTTCAGAGAACGATCGTCCAACAGATTTAAGCATCTGAGCAACGGGTACGTCGACCCTGAAGTGATCAGAAGCATTTGCCTGCAGCGAGTGAACAGCGGTCAGCGTGTGCTTAACACCGTACTGCTCCATCAGTTTCTGGAACGTCTTAGCTCGAAATTGGGAACCATTGTCAGACAGTATCACTTCGGGGACTCCGAACGTCATGAACAATTCGTTTTCCAGATACTTTATGACGACACTGGAATCGATCTTCTTTACTGGTTTCAAGAACACGTACTTTGAAAAATGATCCAGGACAATGAAGATACCTATGTTACCGCTCCTCGACCTAGGATACGGTCCGAGAAAGTCAATGAACAAACGCTGGAAGAATCGCTGAGACTCAGGCGCTTTTCCTAATGGCGGTCTGAGAGTGAAATTTGGAGATTTAGTACTCTTACAAACCTCACATGCACTAATATAAGCCCTGACGTCCGAAACGAGACCGGGCCAGAAATAATATTCTTTCTATGGTTTTGTGAATGCCACCATGCGCAGCTAACAGACTATCGTGTGCGCGAGCCAGAATCTGCGATACTAATTCTTTGGGGACCCAAAGCTTCCAGGCGTATTCGTCATGCATTTGTTCCCCAGTCAGGTGCTCAGCTTTTCTGTATAAAAACCCGTTCTCCACCCTAAGATCAGGAAAATTCGAGGTATTTTCCTTCACGGTCTGTACTAATTTTGAGTACTCACTTTACTGGAAAAATTCGAAATCTAAATCAACAATCAAGTTATCTTTCAAGTCCACAGCGGCCACAATCTCTTCGTTTACACGAGACAATCCGGGACGATATTTAACGAACCCTTACGGTGTTCAATCTCAAATTTGAATCTCTGCAAAGCTAATGCCCACCGCGCCAGTCTCGAATTTAAATCGTGATTGGACATTAACCACTTAAGCGAAGCATGGTCGGTTACTATCTTAAATGGGAGTCCTTCCACGTATGCTCGGAAGTTCTTGAGAGCTACTATAGCGGCCAAACATTCCTGCTCGGTGACTGTATAATTGCGCTGAGCTTGTTCAGCTTCTTTGAGACGAAGGCGATAGGACGCTCGTCACCGTCTTCAGATACTTGCACCAGCACTGCCCCTACACCTGACTTACTAGCGTCGCAATGTATTGCAAACGGCTTCGCAAAATCCGGGATATACAGGACCGGAGCTTTACTAAGGCACTCTTTGAGCTTGTTGAACGCTTCAATTGCCTCCTTCGTTAAAACGTCCTTCCGGTTCGTAGTCATTAAGTCCGTCAATGGTGCAGAAAGTGTCGCGAAGTTTGCGACGAATTTCCGGTACCATCCACACAATCCCATGAAACTGCCCAAGCTTTTCAAGCTCTTCGGTAATGGAAAATCGGTAATCGCGGCCACCTTTTCAGGGTCCGTGCGTATTCCTCCGTCTCCGATAATGTAGCCCAGATAGCGTACTCGTCGCATACAAAAGTGACTCTTAGCAACGTTTAGCGTTAATCCAGCGCGCTTTAAGTGCAGGTCTAACTCCCCTTCAAAACTGGAAGATACTCAATAGGTCAACAAAATAAATAAAAACCTCATTTCTCAAATGAGCAGGCACCACTTTGTCCATTAGCCGCGACATAGTGCTCGTGGCGTTACATAACCCAAAAGGCATGACTGTAAATTGGTATAACTGTCTACCTAGGACGGTAAAAGCTGTTTTGTCCCGAGATTGAGGATCCAAAGGGACCTGCCAATATGCATCCTTCAGATCCAGGCTCGATATGTACTCGGCCCTCGGTAAACGACTCAGTATCCCGTTTATTTGGGGTAACGAATATGCATCCTTCTCCGTAAAACTGTTGACTTTGCGACAGTCAAGAAAATATCTGACTTTACCTGGTTTAGTCACCATCACGATTGGCGAAGACCAAGCACTCTCCGACTCTTCTATCACCCCTAAGCGCAACATCCTGTCAATTTCCGCATACATAGCTTTTTCGACGGCGGGGGAGACAGGGAAATGCCGTTGCTTCACAGGCCTAGCTGTTCCCACATCAATCGAGTGAGAGACCAAATTAGTCTTACCTAACCCTTCCTGACTAAATGAGGGAAAACAGTTGATTACATTCGCCAACTTAGCCTTGTCAACTTCGCATAATTCGTGCTGATCCACTACCGTTTGTATGTTGGGCTCAGGCGACAATATTTCGGCTATTTTCAAACTAGTGGGGAGATGGTCATATAATTGCCAAAAGTTAATTCCCAAATAGAGATCCTGCTTCAGCGATGGCACGACATATAATTTCAAAAGTTTTTTCCTGTCACCGTAATCCACGTCTATTTTCAGCAGTCCTACTATACGTTGAGAATTACCATCTGCTGTCGCAGCTTCTCCTCTTAACGACTTGAACTTCTCGCTTTCCATCGCAGCTTGTACTAACCCTCCTCCAATACAACTAATCGACGCGCCTGAATCCAACAATCCATAAACCATGCGATTCAATAAGCGAATCGGTAAGAACGGTCGAGGGTCTCGAGGTCCTGTCGGGATAGAACTAATGTACTCCAAACTGGCTTTACACTTTTTTACGTTCTTCCAAAACAATTTCAAGCGTCGAGAACTGCGAGATTTCCGCTTAAGAATTGCAGGAGATTTTCTGAGATCTGGAATGTAGACATTCCGTAACTCCGAAATTTTGCTGTGAAGCAGTGTATAAGCAGGTTTAATTTGTACGTCAGGGAGGGGTAGAGACACACTGTTATCGGTGTTCTCTACTGGTCGGTCATCGTTGCTTGATTTCGTGCGGCATTCGAAGTCTTCGGTTTGACTGGCAACTTCGACATGCCGACCTTGAAGTTTTTTGAGCACTTTTTGCAACTTGGTTTATAGGTGTTTGCTGCACCACACCCGTCTTTCGGCTAGACATTCTTGATATCGGTGTCCTTCGACTCGGCAATTCCAACACACTAGAGAAAAAGCTTCAATGTCGTTCTCACTACAGTATGTTGACCTCACCTCATCTTCAATCTCCTGACAGACCTAGGATATCTCACGTTTAAAAGGTGTATCTTTCGCGTAGCCACTACATCTTCTGACGTCAGCCAGGATGCCTCCCGTCGCTTACAAATTTCTCTCAACGTTCTCTCTACACCGTTCTAACGTCTAAGTTCAAAATTTCGTGGCGAATCTCAGGACGAAGGTTACCTTTTAGCACGCGGACAAGTTTGCTGGCTGTCCAAGGCTGCTCTAGCTGGTCGACTAACTCGGATACTGTGTCGTAGAAACTATCAAATCATTTGGTTTTTGTTTAGTAATCCTAATCAACTCTTCTAAGTCACCATCGTCTCGACTCTGTCGAAATTGCAGTCGTAGGGCTGTACAAAACCTATCCCACAGAATCTCACCGTTTGCTTTATGATAGCCCCAAAAGAAGTCATTAGCCTTGCCTTCAAACAAAACGCTTATGTTCCTACATAACAAGTTGAAATTTCCATTCAACGTCTGCCTTGTAAGTGCCTCGACTCTGTATGTAAAGTTGTCCACTGACACTCCTACACCGGAATATTTTATTTTCCAACCATTTAGTATGTGGACGACTTTATCCGGCCTATCAAACAAATCGGAAGACGCGCTTCGTGGAGAGGGAACAGGATTTGGCGTTGTTAAATACTGCCTCTCATAGGCACTCGGTTGGCCAGCGGACATTTCACTAGCTGTAACGACTACTGCCGGACTCGGAGCGGACATTATTCGCTGCATACTTGTGGTGATAGCGTTTTGTACTAAGTCCGTCATCTTCTCTGATAACGTTGCTAGAAGCCTACGCTAAAGCTACCGCATTAGCACTTACAGCGCTTGAACTAGCTTCATTGGTGTTAGCACCGCGAGCTGATGTCGAAGGGCCCCCGTCGACAGTTGCGGGTAGAAGATTTTTAGTTTTACTACGAGTTTCTATCCCTACCCTTTCGGTTGGTTCGGCTGGAGGTCTACAGGTTAGTTTACACATTGGACACATCTCACTTTTTTTAAAATGATTCCCAATGCATTCCCTGTGAAATTCATGGTGACAGGTTGTCACGTACAAATCTGGTGTGCTGATGTCGGCTGCACATAATGTACAAACAGAGTTTGAGACGCTAGGAGATTTCCTAGTTGGTGATCGGTGTAAACCCATCATACTTGATAAAAATTTCAGGTTCCAAAATAGCGAGCAAAAATTAAGATAAAATTATATATGTAAAAATATTAATGATAAGGGGCGATAAAAGATAATAAAACTGAACTCTTGGCTTGATGTTCTCCTTTCGTAGGGCTGTGTATTATTTAAGCTCAAAATTCTCACGAGGGCGTAGAAGAGGTTTCCTTAAAAGAAGATATTCCATTTATTAGACTAAATTTCCAAACAACCAGTAGGTGTATAAGTGAAGTCTTGGATCGTGCGCTCTTCCTCTGCACGAATATTCCAATCTAGAGGAAACTTTATCCTATTTAAGACGAATGGTAAAAAGGAAGAAAATCGTCAACTATGTGAGGATCTGGCATTTCTCTCGAGTAATACCAAGATTTTCCGTCATGTCACGTTAATGATTATTTTTTTTTCCGGAATAGCGTTTAGTTAGCTCAAGGAAGTGTAGATCAAACCGGGACAGAAACCAAACCGGAGTTACTGTTACTCTGTTTTCCTCAGCAAAATCCACATTTCCTTTTGCTACACTTGAAAAAAAATTTTTTGGGATTAGTCTTAGTTGTGGCCAGTCAGCAATACTAGTATTGACTTGACGTGTGCTCCACAACTAATTCTGAACACAAAAATTTTGGAAGTATGAGACTGAAACGGAAAATGTAAAGAAAATGATTGCAGATATTAATTCGCGAGTCTTAATGAATTAAAAATTCACTAAGGCCCCACACGTTGGGGCGCCACTTTTTCTTATTTATTATTATTCTTAACTAAACTGTAACGTGTAACGAATTGAAGTGATGAAATACTAGAGTTCCTGTACTTGCGGGTGCACGCTTTAGAAGGCCGGCTCTAGCTCATGGCGTTGGGTGTGGTGGTCTTGCTTGTACAGATATCTTTCCCTACATCCAATAATGAATAAGATCAAGATATTGAGCGTGCTTACAACAACAACAAAATGAAGGAGCTAGTACACGAAATCGGAGGAACCAAATTAATATCTTCAGAAGAGGACAGTTCTAGAACAGGAGAAGAGGTTGTTTGTCGCCGGCGAAACACAGGTGGAATCGTGTTCGCGTATTGCCCTACCCTACCTAAGACCACTTTCCTTAAGAGCATGGCTCTAGTGGTCCCTTTCTGCACCCTACGTCCGGAGAAACATCAGCCGAGTCAGTTTTTAGGTTTTTAGAAATTCATATTTTTCGGTATTCAATGTTGCTTAAAAATTAATAACAATGTTTAAAGCTAAAAATAAGTACATACTAAAGGAAGCAAGTAATTATGCGAATATAATCTAAAGTAAGCTGAGAGAATCTAGAACAAGGTTTTCCTCGATTGCGAAATCAGAAAATAAAGGCGTATGCCGTAAGAATGTTATAATTAAAGAGTTGAAGTTACTGGCTACTAAAGATATTTAAAAAAATTAACAAAGCATTTATTTAAATATTTTATATTTTATAGTGTGTTTAACTTAGATTAGCTTACGTACTAAATAAAAATTTTAAGTAGTAATGAGAATCCAATTTAAATACAAGAGAACAGTTAAAAACGACACGACTGAGTCGCTTACTCGAGTTCAAACACTTTTTACAGCTTATTGTTAACCCTAAAATACATCACGAAAACTTAACTTCTTACATTCTACTCTCAAAAATGGCGGTTCGGGAATTAATACATCCGAGTACAGGTTAGGTTAAATATTTAGCGGGTTCTTTTGTTTTTTCGCTCAAATTTGGAATTTAGATAAATTTAAAATCGCTTTACTTGTATTCAATGTCCATTTCGGACTATCAATCACTTTATAACTGTCCGCAAACTTAACCTCAATTTGGCACTATTTAATTGTTGTTTTTTTATCTTCTTATTAATTTAAATGACCGTCCTGTGGGTCCCGGCTTATTGCCGATTGTGATCCTGCTGCTACGGCTGGTCCTTCGCTGTTCCTCGCTGGGAAGGCGCTCCACTTCACGGCCTGACTTAGTTTTCGTCTCTTCTTCTGCCCGCCGGCGGCGGCCCCGTCGAACAGTGGGGTCTCGACAATGATGCGGATAATTAGAAGCTGACCCTTCTGCCTTCAATTTCAGCTACGAGAATATTCACCGCATTAAATCGCAGTTCACTTTTCACATATTTTCCGAAGTTTACTGACCTGTATTCGCCCTAGTCAAAACTTGGGGTCTGCGACAAGGCGACGGTGCGATGGCTGCGCCACACGACGATCTTGTCGGCTAAAAAATATCCTTATTCACTGCCGGGAAACAAGCGAAATCACGATCAGCTGAACCAAAGACACTAGAATAACAAGATGCGTAACGGCCATACATTGGTTTGGCACTATGCAGCCACTTTTTTGGTGACGGCCAAAATTACTCTCTTTCCGCTCACTCCCGCTGAGAGCGTAAGAAATCTAAAAATATAATTTGCTTGCTTGTGTGAGTAAAAACAAGAGACGAGAACGCGTATAAGTGTGCGTGTTGTGCTAGAAGACGATTTTCGGGCCGAAATCAATTCTGATCGAAGAAACGAATTTACATGGTACATATTAGGGTAGTTTTTGGCAATTTCCTAGCAATATAATAAAATAAAAACATTTTTAAAAATTCGCGCCCTGACTATTATAATTTTAAAGCTTTTTAAATTCGTTTGTTAAAATCGCCGCTCGAATTAGCTACCGTTTACACATTTATATTTATGTTTAATTCTAATTTGTCTCTCATCTGACAATTTTTTAAAAGCGAAATATTTTTTTGAAACACTTTTAATGTTAATGTTACATCATATTAAGTCAAATGATTTAATAAATATACTAAATAATTAAATGTGATAACTGTTTATTGCAAAAGTAATATCAAAGACACTAGAATTATTCTAGTGTCTTTGCTTTGTTCATATCTTGAGGCACGAAGTGCGGACACAAGCACTCCACAATCATTGCCTTATTAATATTTCACACGCCGCAAGATGAATACTCTAATGACAAATATTCTTATATAAAGTCATTTTTGAAATTTATTTTTGTGATAATATGTACATAGTTTTGGCTATTTCTAATCTATTTTCAAATAATAATAACGTTAAGGCAATGCAAAACAAGAATTTTTCGCATGGTGCCAATTGATCAAAAATAATATAGATTTAAAGTCTAAGAACTTCTGAGGTGAAGGGCATATTTTGTCAAATTTACAATGCATGTGAATACGTGTGCACACATACAGATGTCTGCTATCACTTTGTGCGTTGAAAAGAGCTGTTCGCTGTAGCGCTCTTCGCTCTCTCGCTCTCTAACAAAAATTCGAGAGAGCCTGGAGCCACCTCTAGAGCCACGGCCAAAAAATCGTGTGCCAAAAAATCGTATGGCGTTACGCATCTTGTTATTCTAGGGTCTTTGGCTGAACCATACTTTTTCCGATAACCGAATTATCCCAAACTTATCGGGTGCAGCTTATAAGAGTTGCACACCATACTGCATGTAGTATGATTTTACATTGGTGTGACCAAGCTGACTACAAGCCCACTATCGATTATTCATCGAGACTTTATCGCCTACTGCTTCAGTCGCCTCTACAAAACCCCCCGCTACACTCAGACTAGGGTACTCATAGACACCCTAAGCTGAGACCGACTGAAGGCACCTTACTGCCGAATGTCCTTGGCATGATAGGTAATACGCGTTGCCGATCTTCTTCCGAACTCGCGATTTTATGAACGTCGGTCCTAACTTGGCGTTATAACCAGTTTGAAAACAGCTGGGCTTGAAATTCCGGCGATAAACTTCTTGTCCTTCGACAAACGATACCATACGAGAACGGATATTATATCTCTTCTCATTCTCGTTGTGCTTACTTCTCATCTGATCAACAGCTTGCTTCCGCATTAACTCGATAGAATCGTGCCGGTCGAACTTCAGAGAACGATCGTCCAACAGATTTAAGCATCTGAGCAACGGGTACGTCGACCCTGAAGTGATCAGAAGCATTTGCCTGCAGCGAGTGAACAGCGGTCAGCGTGTGCTTAACACCGTACTGCTCCATCAGTTTCTGGAACGTCTTAGCTCGAAATTGGGAACCATTGTCAGACCGTATCACTTCGGGGACTCCGAACGTCATGAACAATTCGTTTTCCAGATACTTTATGACGACACTGGAATCGATCTTCTTTACTGGTTTCAAGAACACGTACTTTGAAAAATGATCCAGGACAATGAAGATACCTATGTTACCGCTCCTCGACCTAGGATACGGTCCGAGAAAGTCAATGAACAAACGCTGGAAGAATCGCTGAGACTCAGGCGCTTTTCCTAATGGCGGTCTGAGAGTGAAATTTGGAGATTTAGTACTCTTACAAACCTCACATGCACTAATATAAGCCCTGACGTCCGAAACGAGACCGGGCCAGAAATAATATTCTTTCTATGGTTTTGTGAATGCCACCATGCGCAGCTAACAGACTATCGTGTGCGCGAGCCAGAATCTGCGATACTAATTCTTTGGGGACCCAAAGCTTCCAGGCGTATTCGTCATGCATTTGTTCCCCAGTCAGGTGCTCAGCTTTTCTGTATAAAAACCCGTTCTCCACCCTAAGATCAGGAAAATTCGAGGTATTTTCCTTCACGGTCTGTACTAATTTTGAGTACTCACTGGACTGGAAAAATTCGGAATCTAAATCAACAATCAAGTTATCTTTCAAGTCCACAGCGGCCACAATCTCTTCGTTTACACGAGACAATCCGGGACGATATTTAACGAACCCTTACGGTGTTCAATCTCAAATTTGAATCTCTGCAAAGCTAATGCCCACCGCGCCAGTCTCGAATTTAAATCGTGATTGGACATTAACCACTTAAGCGAAGCATGGTCGGTTACTATCTTAAATGGGAGTCCTTCCACGTATGCTCGGAAGTTCTTGAGAGCTACTATAGCGGCCAAACATTCCTGCTCGGTGACTGTATAATTGCGCTGAGCTTGTTCAGCTTCTTTGAGACGAAGGCGATAGGACGCTCGTCACCGTCTTCAGATACTTGCACCAGCACTGCCCCTACACCTGACTTACTAGCGTCGCAATGTATTGCAAACGGCTTCGCAAAATCCGGGATATACAGGACCGGAGCTTTACTAAGGCACTCTTTGAGCTTGTTGAACGCTTCAATTGCCTCCTTCGTTAAAACGTCCTTCCGGTTCGTAGTCATTAAGTCCGTCAATGGTGCAGAAAGTGTCGCGAAGTTTGCGACGAATTTCCGGTACCATCCACACAATCCCATGAAACTGCCCAAGCTTTTCAAGCTCTTCGGTAATGGAAAATCGGTAATCGCGGCCACCTTTTCAGGGTCCGTGCGTATTCCTCCGTCTCCGATAATGTAGCCCAGATAGCGTACTCGTCGCATACAAAAGTGACTCTTATCAACGTTTAGCTTTAATCCAGCGCGCTTTAAGTGCAGGTCTAACTCCCCTTCAAAACTGGAAGATACTCAATAGGTCAACAAAATAAATAAAAACCTCATTTCTCAAATGAGCAGGCACCACTTTGTCCATTAGCCGCGACATAGTGCTCGTGGCGTTACATAACCCAAAAGGCATGACTGTAAATTGGTATAACTGTCTACCTAGGACGGTAAAAGCTGTTTTGTCCCGAGATTGAGGATCCAAAGGGACCTGCCAATATGCATCCTTCAGATCCAGGCTCGATATGTACTCGGCCCTCGGTAAACGACTCAGTATCCCGTTTATTTGGGGTAACGGATATGCATCCTTCTCCGTAAAACTGTTGACTTTGCGACAGTCAAGAAAATTTCTGACTTTACCTGGTTTAGTCACCATCACGATTGGCGAAGACCAAGCACTCTCCGACTCTTCTATCACCCCTAAGCGCAACATCCTGTCAATTTCCGCATACATAGCTTTTTCGACGGCGGGGGAGACAGGGAAATGCCGTTGCTTCACAGGCCTAGCTGTTCCCACATCAATCGAGTGAGAGACCAAATTAGTCTTACCTAACCCTTCCTGACTAAATGAGGGAAAACAGTTGATTACATTCGCCAACTTAGCCTTGTCAACTTCGCATAATTCGTGCTGATCCACTACCGTTTGTATGTTGGGCTCAGGCGACAATATTTCGGCTATTTTCAAACTAGTGGGGAGATGGTCATATAATTGCCAAAAGTTAATTCCCAAATAGAGATCCTGCTTCAGCGATGGCACGACATATAATTTCAAAAGTTTTTTCCTGTCACCGTAATCCACGTCTATTTTCAGCAGTCCTACTATACGTTGAGAATTACCATCTGCTGTCGCAGCTTCTCCTCTTAACGACTTGAACTTCTCGCTTTCCATCGCAGCTTGTACTAACCCTCCTCCAATACAACTAATCGACGCGCCTGAATCCAACAATCCATAAACCATGCGATTCAATAAGCGAATCGGTAAGAACGGTCGAGGGTCTCGAGGTCCTGTCGGGATAGAACTAATGTACTCCAAACTGGCTTTACACTTTTTTACGTTCTGCCAAAACAATTTCAAGCGTCGAGAACTGCGAGATTTCCGCTTAAGAATTGCAGGAGATTTTCTGAGATCTGGAATGTAGACATTCCGTAACTCCGAAATTTTGCTGTGAAGCAGTGTATAAGCAGGTTTAATTTGTACGTCAGGGAGAGGTAGAGACACACTGTTATCGGTGTTCTACTGGTCGGTCATCGTTGGTTGATTTCGTGCGGCATTCGAAGTCTTCGGTTTGACTGGCAACTTCGACATGCCGACCTTTAAGTTTTTTGAGCACTTTTTGCAACTTGGTTTATAGGTGTTTGCTGCACCACACCCGTAACAAAAAACCCTTCTTTCGGCTAGACTTTCTTGATATCGGTGTCCTTCGACTCGGCAATTCCAACACACTAGAGGAAAAGCTTCAATGTCGTTCTCACTACCGCATGTTGACCTCACCTCATCTTCAATCTCCTGACAGACTTCAGATATCTAACGTTTAAAAGGTGTATCTTTCGCGTAGCCACTACATCTTCTGACGTCAGCCAGGAATGCCTCCCGTCGCTTACAAATTTCTCTCAACTCCGTGGCGAATCTCAGGACGAAGGTTACCTCTTAGCACGCGGACAAGTTTGCTGGCTGTCCAAGGCTGCTCTAGCTGGTCGACTAACTCGGATACTGTGTCGTAGAAACTATCAAAAGTTTCATTTGGTTTTTGTTAAGTATTCCTAATCAACTCTTCTAAGTCACCATCGTCTCGACTCTGTCGAAATTGCAGTCGTAGAGCTGTACAAAGCCTATCCCACAGAATCTCACCGTTGGCTTTATGACAAGCCTTCAAACAAAACGCTTATGTTCCTACATAACAAGATGAAATTTCCATTCAACGTCTGCCTTGTAAGTGCCTCGACTCTGTATATAAAGTTGTCCACTGACACTCCTACACCGGAATATTTTATTTTCCAACCATTTAGTATGTGGACGACTTTATCCGGCCTATCAAACAAATCGGAAGACGCGCTTCGTGGAGAGGGAACAGGATTTGGCGTTGTTAAATACTGCCTCTCATAGGCACTCGGTTGGCCAGCGGACATTTCACTAGCTGTAACGACTACTGCCGGACTCGGAGCGGACATTATTCGCTGCATACTTGTGGTGATAGCGTTTTGTACTAAGTCCGTCATCTTCTCTGATAACGTTGCTAGAAGCCTACGCTAAAGCTACCGCATTAGCACTTACAGCGCTTGAACTAGCTTCATTGGTGTTAGCACCGCGAGCTGATGTCGAAGGGCCCCCGTCTACAGTTGCGGGTAGAAGATTTTTAGTTTTACTACGAGTTTCTATCCCTACCCTTTCGGTTGGTTCGGCTGGAGGTCTACAGGTTAGTTTACACATTGGACACATCTCACTTTTTTTAAAATGATTCCCAATGCATTCCCTGTGAAATTCATGGTGACAGGTTGTCACGTACAAATCTGGTGTGCTGATGTCGGCTGCACATAATGTACAAACAGAGTTTGAGACGCTAGGAGATTTCCTAGTTGGTGATCGGTGTAAACCCATCATACTTGATAAAAATTTCAGGTTCCAAAATAGCGAGCAAAAATTAAGATAAAATTATATATGTAAAAATATTAATGATAAGGGGCGATAAAAGATAATAAAACTGAACTCTTGGCTTGATGTTCTCCTTTCGTAGGGCTGTGTATTATTTAAGCTCAAAATTCTCACGAGGGCGTAGAAGAGGTTTCCTTAAAAGAAGATATTCCATTTATTAGACTAAATTTCCAAACAACCAGTAGGTGTATAAGTGAAGTCTTGGATCGTGCGCTCTTCCTCTGCACGAATATTCCAATCTAGAGGAAACTTTATCCTATTTAAGACGAATGGTAAAAAGGAAGAAAATCGTCAACTATGTGAGGATCTGGCATTTCTCTCGAGTAATACCAAGATTTTCCGTCATGTCACGTTAATGATTATTTTTTTTTTCCGGAATAGCGTTTAGTTAGCTCAAGGAAGTGTAGATCAAACCGGGACAGAAACCAAACCGGAGTTACTGTTACTCTGTTTTCCTCAGCAAAATCCACATTTCCTTTTGCTACACTTGAAAAAAAATTTTTTGGGATTAGTCTTAGTTGTGGCCAGTCAGCAATACTAGTATTGACTTGACGTGTGCTCCACAACTAATTCTGAACACAAAAATTTTGGAAGTATGAGACTGAAACGGAAAATGTAAAGAAAATGATTGCAGATATTAATTCGCGAGTCTTAATGAATTAAAAATTCACTAAGGCCCCACACGTTGGGGCGCCACTTTTTCTTATTTATTATTATTCTTAACTAAACTGTAACGTGTAACGAATTGAAGTGAGAAGTGAGAGTTCCTGTACTTGCGGGTGCACGCTTTAGAAGGCCGGCTCTAGCTCATGGCGTTGGGTGTGGTGGTCTTGCTTGTACAGATATCTTTCCCTACATCCAGTAATGAATAAGATCAAGATATTGAGCGTGCTTACAACAACAACAAAATGAAGGAGCTAGTACACGAAATCGGAGGAACCAAATTAATATCTTCAGAAGAGGACAGTTCTAGAACAGGAGAAGAGGTTGTTTGTCGCCGGCGAAACACAGGTGGAATCGTGTTCGCGTATTGCCCTACCCTACCTAAGACCACTTTCCTTAAGAGCATGGCTCTAGTGGTCCCTTTCTGCACCCTACGTCCGGAGAAACATCAGCCGAGTCAGTTTTTAGGTTTTTAGAAATTCATATTTTTCGGTATTCAATGTTGCTTAAAAATTAATAACAATGTTTAAAGCTAAAAATAAGTACATACTAAAGGAAGCAAGTAATTATGCGAATATAATCTAAAGTAAGCTGAGAGAATCTAGAACAAGGTTTTCCTCGATTGCGAAATCAGAAAATAAAGGCGTATGCCGTAAGAATGTTATAATTAAAGAGTTGAAGTTACTGGCTACTAAAGATATTTAAAAAAATTAACAAAGCATTTATTTAAATATTTTATATTTTATAGTGTGTTTAACTTAGATTAGCTTACGTACTAAATAAAAATTTTAAGTACTAATGAGAATCCAATTTAAATACAAGAGAACAGTTAAAAACGACACGACTGAGTCGCTTACTCGAGTTCAAACACTTTTTACAGCTTATTGTTAACCCTAAAATACATCACGAAAACTTAACTTCTTACATTCTACTCTCAAAAATGGCGGTTCGGGAATTAATACATCCGAGTACAGGTTAGGTTAAATATTTAGCGGGTTCTTTTGTTTTTTCGCTCAAATTTGGAATTTAGATAAATTTAAAATCGCTTTACTTGTATTCAATGTCCATTTCGGACTATCAATCTCTTTATAACTGTCAGCAAACTTAACCTCAATTTGGCACTATTTAATTGTTGTTTTTTTATCTTCTTATTAATTTAAATGACCGTGGGTCCCGGCTTATTGCCGATTGTGATCCTGCTGCTACGGCTGGTCCTTCGCTGTTCCTCGCTGGGAAGGCGCTCCACTTCACGGCCTGACTTAGTTTTCGTCTCTTCTTCTGCCCGCCGGCGGCGGCCCCGTCGAACAGTGGGGTCTCGACAATGATGCGGATAATTAGAAGCTGACCCTTCTGCCTTCAATTTCAGCTACGAGAATATTCACCGCATTAAATCGCAGTTCACTTTTCACATATTTTCCGAAGTTTACTGACCTGTATTCGCCCTAGTCAAAACTTGGGGTCTGCGACAAGGCGACGGTGCGATGGCTGCGCCACACGACGATCTTGTCGGCTAAAAAATATCCTTATTCACTGCCGGGAAACAAGCGAAATCACGATCAGCTGAACCATACTTTTTCCGATAACCGAATTATCCCAAACTTATCGGGTGCAGCTTATAAGAGTTGCACACCATACTGCATGTAGTATGATTTTACATTGGTGTGACCAAGCTGACTACAAGCCCACTATCGATTATTCATCGAGACTTTATCGCCTACTGCTTCAGTCGCCTCTACAAAACCCCCCGCTACACTCAGACTAGGGTACTCATAGACACCCTAAGCTGAGACCGACTGAAGGCACCTTACTGCCGAATGTCCTTGGCATGATAGGTAATACGCGTTGCCGATCTTCTTCCGAACTCGCGATTTTATGAACGTCGGTCCTAACTTGGCGTTATAACCAGTTTGAAAACAGCTGGGCTTGAAATTCCGGCGATAAACTTCTTGTCCTTCGACAAACGATACCATACGAGAACGGATATTATATCTCTTCTCATTCTCGTTGTGCTTACTTCTCATCTGATCAACAGCTTGCTTCCGCATTAACTCGATAGAATCGTGCCGGTCGAACTTCAGAGAACGATCGTCCAACAGATTTAAGCATCTGAGCAACGGGTACGTCGACCCTGAAGTGATCAGAAGCATTTGCCTGCAGCGAGTGAACAGCGGTCAGCGTGTGCTTAACACCGTACTGCTCCATCAGTTTCTGGAACGTCTTAGCTCGAAATTGGGAACCATTGTCAGACAGTATCACTTCGGGGACTCCGAACGTCATGAACAATTCGTTTTCCAGATACTTTATGACGACACTGGAATCGATCTTCTTTACTGGTTTCAAGAACACGTACTTTGAAAAATGATCCAGGACAATGAAGATACCTATGTTACCGCTCCTCGACCTAGGATACGGTCCGAGAAAGTCAATGAACAAACGCTGGAAGAATCGCTGAGACTCAGGCGCTTTTCCTAATGGCGGTCTGAGAGTGAAATTTGGAGATTTAGTACTCTTACAAACCTCACATGCACTAATATAAGCCCTGACGTCCGAAACGAGACCGGGCCAGAAATAATATTCTTTCTATGGTTTTGTGAATGCCACCATGCGCAGCTAACGGACTATCGTGTGCGCGAGCCAGAATCTGCGATACTAATTCTTTGGGGACCCAAAGCTTCCAGGCGTATTCGTCATGCATTTGTTCCCCAGTCAGGTGCTCAGCTTTTCTGTATAAAAACCCGTTCTCCACCCTAAGATCAGGAAAATTCGAGGTATTTTCCTTCACGGTCTGTACTAATTTTGAGTACTCACTGGACTGGAAAAATTCGGAATCTAAATCAACAATCAAGTTATCTTTCAAGTCCACAGCGGCCACAATCTCTTCGTTTACACGAGACAATCCGGGACGATATTTAACGAACCCTTACGGTGTTCAATCTCAAATTTGAATCTCTGCAAAGCTAATGCCCACCGCGCCAGTCTCGAATTTAAATCGTGATTGGACATTAACCACTTAAGCGAAGCATGGTCGGTTACCATCTTAAATGGGAGTCCTTCCACGTATGCTCGGAAGTTCTTGAGAGCTACTATAGCGGCCAAACATTCCTGCTCGGTGACTGTATAATTGCGCTGAGCTTGTTCAGCTTCTTTGAGACGAAGGCGATAGGACGCTCGTCACCGTCTTCAGATACTTGCACCAGCACTGCCCCTACACCTGACTTACTAGCGTCGCAATGTATTGCAAACGGCTTCGCAAAATCCGGGATATACAGGACCGGAGCTTTACTAAGGCACTCTTTGAGCTTGTTGAACGCTTCAATTGCCTCCTTCGTTAAAACGACCTTCCGGTTCGTAGTCATTAAGTCCGTCAATGGTGCAGAAAGTGTCGCGAAGTTTGCGACGAATTTCCGGTACCATCCACACAATCCCATGAAACTGCCCAAGCTTTTCAAGCTCTTCGGTAATGGAAAATCGGTAATCGCGGCCACCTTTTCAGGGTCCGTGCGTATTCCTCCGTCTCCGATAATGTGGCCCAAATAGCGTACTCGTCGCATACAAAAGTGACTCTTAGCAACGTTTAGCGTTAATCCAGCGCGCTTTAAGTGCAGGTCTAACTCCCCTTCAAAACTGGAAGATACTCAATAGGTCAACAAAATAAATAAAAACCTCATTTCTCAAATGAGCAGGCACCACTTTGTCCATTAGCCGCGACATAGTGCTCGTGGCGTTACATAACCCAAAAGGCATGACTGTAAATTGGTATAACTGTCTACCTAGGACGGTAAAAGCTGTTTTGTCCCGAGATTAAGGATCCAAAGGGACCTGCCAATATGCATCCTTCAGATCCAGGATCGATATGTACTCGGCCCTCGGTAAACGACTCAGTATCCCGTTTATTTGGGGTAACGGATATGCATCCTTCTCCGTAAAACTGTTGACTTTGCGACAGTCAAGACAAATTCTGACTTTATCTGGTTTAGTCACCATCACGATTGGCGAAGACCAAGCACTCTCCGACTCTTCTATCACCCCTAAGCCCAACATCCTGTCAATTTCCGCATACATAGCTTTTTCGACTGCGGGGGAGACAGGGAAATGCCGTTGCTTCACAGGCCTAGCTGTCCCCACGTCAATCGAGTGAGAGACCAAATTAGTCTTACCTAACCCTTCCTGACTAAATGAGGGAAAACAGTTGATTACATTCGCCAACTTAGCCTTGTCAACTTCGCATAATTCGTGCTGATCCACTACCGTTTGTATGTTGGGCTCAGGCGACAATATTTCGGCTATTTTCAAACTAGTGGGGAGATGGTCATATAATTGCCAAAAGTTAATTCCCAAATAGAGATCCTGCTTCAGCGATGGCACGACATATAATTTCAAAAGTTTTTTCCTGTCACCGTAATACACGTCTATTTTCAGCAGTCCTACTATACGTTGAGAATTACCATCTGCTGTCGCAGCTTCTCCTCTTAACGACTTGAACTTCTCGCTTTCCATCGCAGCTTGTACTAACCCTCCTCCAATACAACTAATCGACGCGCCTGAATCCAACAATCCATAAACCATGCGATTCAATAAGCGAATCGGTAAGAACGGTCGAGGGTCTCGAGGTCCTGTCGGGATAGAACTAATGTACTCCAAACTGGCTTTACACTTTTTTACGTTCTTCCAAAACAATTTCAAGCGTCGAGAACTGCGAGATTTCCGCTTAAGAATTGCAGGAGATTTTCTGAGATCTGGAATGTAGACATTCCGTAACTCCGAAATTTTGCTGTGAAGCAGTGTATAAGCAGGTTTAATTTGTACGTCAGGGAGGGGTAGAGACACACTGTTATCGGTGTTCTACTGGTCGGTCATCGTTGGTTGATTTCGTGCGGCATTCGAAGTCTTCGGTTTGACTGGCAACTTCGACATGCCGACCTTTAAGTTTTTTGAGCACTTTTTGCAACTTGGTTTATAGGTGTTTGCTGCACCACACCCGTAACAAAAAACCCTTCTTTCGGCTAGACTTTCTTGATATCGGTGTCCTTCGACTCGGCAATTCCAACACACTAGAGGAAAAGCTTCAATGTCGTTCTCACTACCGCATGTTGACCTCACCTCATCTTCAATCTCCTGACAGACTTCAGATATCTAACGTTTAAAAGGTGTATCTTTCGCGTAGCCACTACATCTTCTGACGTCAGCCAGGAATGCCTCCCGTCGCTTACAAATTTCTCTCAACTCCGTGGCGAATCTCAGGACGAAGGTTACCTCTTAGCACGCGGACAAGTTTGCTGGCTGTCCAAGGCTGCTCTAGCTGGTCGACTAACTCGGATACTGTGTCGTAGAAACTATCAAAAGTTTCATTTGGTTTTTGTTTAGTATTCCTAATCAACTCTTCTAAGTCACCATCGTCTCGACTCTGTCGAAATTGCAGTCGTAGAGCTGTACAAAGCCTATCCCACAGAATCTCACCGTTGGCTTTATGACAAGCCTTCAAACAAAACGCTTATGTTCCTACATAACAAGATGAAATTTCCATTCAACGTCTGCCTTGTAAGTGCCTCGACTCTGTATATAAAGTTGTCCACTGACACTCCTACACCGGAATATTTTATTTTCCAACCATTTAGTATGTGGACGACTTTATCCGGCCTATCAAACAAATCGGAAGACGCGCTTCGTGGAGAGGGAACAGGATTTGGCGTTGTTAAATACTGCCTCTCATAGGCACTCGGTTGGCCAGCGGACATTTCACTAGCTGTAACGACTACTGCCGGACTCGGAGCGGACATTATTCGCTGCATACTTGTGGTGATAGCGTTTTGTACTAAGTCCGTCATCTTCTCTGATAACGTTGCTAGAAGCCTACGCTAAAGCTACCGCATTAGCACTTACAGCGCTTGAACTAGCTTCATTGGTGTTAGCACCGCGAGCTGATGTCGAAGGGCCCCCGTCTACAGTTGCGGGTAGAAGATTTTTAGTTTTACTACGAGTTTCTATCCCTACCCTTTCGGTTGGTTCGGCTGGAGGTCTACAGGTTAGTTTACACATTGGACACATCTCACTTTTTTTAAAATGATTCCCAATGCATTCCCTGTGAAATTCATAGTGACAGGTTGTCACGTACAAATCTGGTGTGCTGATCTCGGCTGCACATAATGTACAAACAGAGTTTGAGACGCTAGGAGATTTCCAAGTTGGTGATCGGTGTAAACCCATCATACTTGATAAAAATTTCAGGTTCCAAAATACTTGCACCAGCACTGCCCCTACACCTGACTTACTAGCGTCGCAATGTATTGCAAACGGCTTCGCAAAATCCGGGATATACAGGACCGGAGCTTTACTAAGGCACTCTTTGAGCTTGTTGAACGCTTCAATTGCCTCCTTCGTTAAAACGACCTTCCGGTTCGTAGTCATTAAGTCCGTCAATGGTGCAGAAAGTGTCGCGAAGTTTGCGACGAATTTCCGGTACCATCCACACAATCCCATGAAACTGCCCAAGCTTTTCAAGCTCTTCGGTAATGGAAACTCGGTAATCGCGGCCACCTTTTCAGGGTCCGTGCGTATTCCTCCGTCTCCGATAATGTGGCCCAAATAGCGTACTCGTCGCATACAAAAGTGACTCTTAGCAACGTTTAGCGTTAATCCAGCGCGCTTTAAGTGCAGGTCTAACTCCCCTTCAAAACTGGAAGATACTCAATAGGTCAACAAAATAAATAAAAACCTCATTTCTCAAATGAGCAGGCACCACTTTGTCCATTAGCCGCGACATAGTGCTCGTGGCGTTACATAACCCAAAAGGCATGACTGTAAATTGATATAACTGTCTACCTAGGACGGTAAAAGCTGTTTTGTCCCGAGATTAAGGATCCAAAGGGACCTGCCAATATGCATCCTTCAGATCCAGGATCGATATGTACTCGGCCCTCGGTAAACGACTCAGTATCCCGTTTATTTGGGGTAACGGATATGCATCCTTCTCCGTAAAACTGTTGACTTTGCGACAGTCAAGACAAATTCTGACTTTATCTGGTTTAGTCACCATCACGATTGGCGAAGACCAAGCACTCTCCGACTCTTCTATCACCCCTAAGCCCAACATCCTGTCAATTTCCGCATACATAGATTTTTCGACTGCGGGGGAGACAGGGAAATGCCGTTGCTTCACAGGCCTAGCTGTTCCCACGTCAATCGAGTGAGAGACCAAATTAGTCTTACCTAACCCTTCCTGACTAAATGAGGGAAAACAGTTGATTACATTCGCCAACTTAGCCTTGTCAACTTCGCATAATTCGTGCTGATCCACTACCGTTTGTATGTTGGGCTCAGGCGACAATATTTCGGCTATTTTCAAACTAGTGGGGAGATGGTCATATAATTGCCAAAAGTTAATTCCCAAATAGAGATCCTGCTTCAGCGATGGCACGACATATAATTTCAAAAGTTTTTTCCTGTCACCGTAATCCACGTCTATTTTCAGCAGTCCTACTATACGTTGAGAATTACCATCTGCTGTCGCAGCTTCTCCTCTTAACGACTTGAACTTCTCGCTTTCCATCGCAGCTTGTACTAACCCTCCTCCAATACAACTAATCGACGCGCCTGAATCCAACAATCCATAAACCATGCGATTCAATAAGCGAATCGGTAAGAACGGTCGAGGGTCTCGAGGTCCTGTCGGGATAGAACTAATGTACTCCAAACTGGCTTTACACTTTTTTACGTTCTTCCAAAACAATTTCAAGCGTCGAGAACTGCGAGATTTCCGCTTAAGAATTGCAGGAGATTTTCTGAGATCTGGAATGTAGACATTCCGTAACTCCGAAATTTTGCTGTGAAGCAGTGTATAAGCAGGTTTAATTTGTACGTCAGGGAGGGGTAGAGACACACTGTTATCGGTGTTCTACTGGTCGGTCATCGTTGCTTGATTTCGTGCGGCATTCGAAGTCTTCGGTTTGACTGGCAACTTCGACATGCCGACCTTTAAGTTTTTTGAGCACTTTTTGCAACTTGGTTTATAGGTGTTTGCTGCACCACACCCGTAACAAAAAACCCTTCTTTCGGCTAGACTTTCTTGATATCGGTGTCCTTCGACTCGGCAATTCCAACACACTAGAGAAAAAGCTTCAATGTCGTTCTCACTACCGCATGTTGACCTCACCTCATCTTCAATCTCCTGACAGACTTCAGATATCTAACGTTTAAAAGGTGTATCTTTCGCGTAGCCACTACATCTTCTGACGTCAGCCAGGAATGCCTCCCGTCGCTTACAAATTTCTCTCAACTCCGTGGCGAATCTCAGGACGAAGGTTACCTCTTAGCACGCGGACAAGTTTGCTGGCTGGCGACTAACTCGGATACTGTGTCGTAGAAACTATCAAAAGTTTCATTTGGTTTTTGTTTAGTATTCCTAATCAACTCTTCTAAGTCACCATCGTCTCGACTCTGTCGAAATTGCAGTCGTAGAGCTGTACAAAGCCTATCCCACAGAATCTCACCGTTGGCTTTATGACAAGCCTTCAAACAAAACGCTTATGTTCCTACATAACAAGATGAAATTTCCATTCAACGTCTGCCTTGTAAGTGCCTCGACTCTGTATATAAAGTTGTCCACTGACACTCCTACACCGGAATATTTTATTTTCCAACCATTTAGTATGTGGACGACTTTATCCGGCCTATCAAACAAATCGGAAGACGCGCTTCGTGGAGAGGGAACAGGATTTGGCGTTGTTAAATACTGCCTCTCATAGGCACTCGGTTGGCCAGCGGACATTTCACTAGCTGTAACGACTACTGCCGGACTCGGAGCGGACATTATTCGCTGCATACTTGTGGTGATAGCGTTTTGTACTAAGTCCGTCATCTTCTCTGATAACGTTGCTAGAAGCCTACGCTAAAGCTACCGCATTAGCACTTACAGCGCTTGAACTAGCTTCATTGGTGTTAGCACCGCGAGCTGATGTCGAAGGGCCCCCGTCTACAGTTGCGGGTAGAAGATTTTTAGTTTTACTACGAGTTTCTATCCCTACCCTTTCGGTTGGTTCGGCTGGAGGTCTACAGGTTAGTTTACACATTGGACACATCTCACTTTTTTTAAAATGATTCCCAATGCATTCCCTGTGAAATTCATGGTGACAGGTTGTCACGTACAAATCTGGTGTGCTGATCTCGGCTGCACATAATGTACAAACAAAGTTTGAGACGCTAGGAGATTTCCAAGTTGGTGATCGGTGTAAACCCATCATACTTGATAAAAATTTCAGGTTCCAAAATAGCGAGCAAAAATTAAGATAAAATTATATATGTAAAAATATTAATGATAAGGTGCGATAAAAGATAATAAAACTGAACTCTTGGCTTGATGTTCTCCTTTCGTAGGGCTGTGTATTATTTAAGCTCAAAATTCTCACGAAGGCGTAGAAGAGGTTTCCTTAAAAGAAGATATTCCATTTATTAGACTAAATTTCCAAACAACCAGTAGGTGTATACGTGAAGTCTTGGATCGTGCGCTCTTCCTCTGCACGAATATTCCAATCTAGAGGAAACTTTATCTTATTTAGGACGAATGGTAAAAAGGAAGAAAATCGTCAACTATGTAAGGATCTGGCATTTCTCTCGAGTAATACCAAGATTTTCCGTCATGTCACGTTAATGATTATTTTTTTTTCCAGAATAGCGTTTAGTTAGCTCAAGGAAGTGTAGATCAAACCGGGACAGAAACCAAACCGGAGTTACTGTTACTCTGTTTTCCTCAGCAAAATCCACATTTCCTTTTGCTACACTTAGGAAAATTTTTTGGGATTAGTCTTAGTTATGGCCAGTCAGCAATACTAGTATTGACTTGACGTGTACTCCACAACTAATTCTGAACACAACAATTTTGGAAGTATGAGACTGAAACGGAAAATGTAAAGAAAATGATTGAAGATATTAATTCGCGAGTCTTAATGAATTAAAAATTCACTAAGGCCCCACACGTTGGGCGCCACTTTTTCTTATTTATTATTATTCTTAACTAAACTGTAACGTGTAACGAATTGAAGTAATGAAATACTAGAGTTCCTGTACTTGCGGGTGCACGCTTTAGAAGGCCGGCTCTAGCTCATGGCGTTGGGTGTGGTGGTCTTGCTTGTAGATATCTTTTCGCTTCATCCAATAATGAATAAGATCAAGAAATTGAGCGTGGTTACAAAAACAACTAAATTAAGGAGCTAGTACACGAAATCGGAGGAAGCAAATTAATATCTTCGGAAGAGGACAGTTCTAGAACAGGAGAAGAGGTTTGAGAATTTTGTCGCCTGCGAAGCACAGGTGGAATCGTGTTCGCGTATTGCCCTACCCTACCTAAGACCACTTTCCTTAAGAGCATGGCTCTAGTGGTCCCTTTCTGCACCCTACGTCCGGAGAAACATCAGCCGAGTCAGTTTTTAGGTTTTTAGAAATTCATATTTTTCGGTATTCAATGTTGCTTAAAAATTAATAACAATGTTTATAGCTAAAAATAAGTACATACTAAAGGAAGCAAGTAATTATGCGAATATAATCTAAAGTAAGCTGAGAGAATCTAGAACAAGGTTTTCCTCGATTGCGAAATCAGAAAATAAAGGCGTATGCCGTAAGAATGTTATAATTAAAGAGTTGAAGTTACTGGGTACTAAAGATATTTAAAAAAATTAACAAAGCATTTATTTAAATATTTTATATTTTATAGTGTGTTTAACTTAGATTAGCTTACGTACTAAATAAAAATTTTAAGTACTAATGAGAATCCAATTTAAATACAAGAGAACAGTTAAAAACGACACGACTGAGTCGCTTACTCGAGTTCAAACACTTTTTACAGCTTATTGTTAACCCTAAAATACATCACGAAAACTTAACTTCTTACATTCTACTCTCAAAAATGGCGGTTCGGGAATTAATACATCCGAGTACAGGTTAGGTTAAATATTTAGCGGGTTCTTTTGTTTTTTCGCTCAAATTTGGAATTTAGATAAATTTAAAATCGCTTTACTTGTATTCAATGTCCATTTCGGACTATCAATCTCTTTATAACTGTCAGCAAACTTAACCTCAATTTGGCACTATTTAATTGTTGTTTTTTTATCTTCTTATTAATTTAAATGACCGTCCTGTGGGTCCCGGCTTATTGCCGATTGTGATCCTGCTGCTACGGCTGGTCCTTCGCTGTTCCTCGCTGGGAAGGCGCTCCACTTCACGGCCTGACTTAGTTTTCGTCTCTTCTTCTGCCCGCCGGCGGCGGCCCCGTCGAACAGTGGGGTCACGACAATGATGCGGATAATTAGAAGCTGACCCTTCTGCCTTCAATTTCAGCTACGAGAATATTCACCGCATTAAATCGCAGTTCACTTTTCACATATTTTCCGAAGTTTACTGACCTGTATTCGCCCTAGTCAAAACTTGGGGTCTGCGACAAGGCGACGGTGCGATGGCTGCGCCACACGACGATCTTGTCGGCTAAAAAATATCCTTATTCACTGCCGGGAAACAAGTGAAATCACGATCAGCTGAACCATACTTTTTCCGATAACCGAATTATCCCAAACTTATCGGGTGCAGCTTATAAGAGTTGCACACCATACTGCATGTAGTATGATTTTACATTGGTGTGACCAAGCTGACTACAAGCCCACTATCGATTATTCATCGAGACTTTATCGCCTACTGCTTCAGTCGCCTCTACAAAACCCCCCGCTACACTCAGACTAGGGTACTCATAGACACCCTAAGCTGAGACCGACTGAAGGCACCTTACTGCCGAATGTCCTTGGCATGATAGGTAATACGCGTTGCCGATCTTCTTCCGAACTCGCGATTTTATGAACGTCGGTCCTAACTTGGCGTTATAACCAGTTTGAAAACAGCTGGGCTTGAAATTCCGGCGATAAACTTCTTGTCCTTCGACAAACGATACCATACGAGAACGGATATTATATCTCTTCTCATTCTCGTTGTGCTTACTTCTCATCTGATCAACAGCTTGCTTCCGCATTAACTCGATAGAATCGTGCCGGTCGAACTTCAGAGAACGATCGTCCAACAGATTTAAGCATCTGAGCAACGGGTACGTCGACCCTGAAGTGATCAGAAGCATTTGCCTGCAGCGAGTGAACAGCGGTCAGCGTGTGCTTAACACCGTACTGCTCCATCAGTTTCTGGAACGTCTTAGCTCGAAATTGGGAACCATTGTCAGACAGTATCACTTCGGGGACTCCGAACGTCATGAACAATTCGTTTTCCAGATACTTTATGACGACACTGGAATCGATCTTCTTTACTGGTTTCAAGAACACGTACTTTGAAAAATGATCCAGGACAATGAAGATACCTATGTTACCGCTCCTCGACCTAGGATACGGTCCGAGAAAGTCAATGAACAAACGCTGGAAGAATCGCTGAGACTCAGGCGCTTTTCCTAATGGCGGTCTGAGAGTGAAATTTGGAGATTTAGTACTCTTACAAACCTCACATGCACTAATATAAGCCCTGACGTCCGAAACGAGACCGGGCCAGAAATAATATTCTTTCTATGGTTTTGTGAATGCCACCATGCGCAGCTAACGGACTATCGTGTGCGCGAGCCAGAATCTGCGATACTAATTCTTTGGGGACCCAAAGCTTCCAGGCGTATTCGTCATGCATTTGTTCCCCAGTCAGGTGCTCAGCTTTTCTGTATAAAAACCCGTTCTCCACCCTAAGATCAGGAAAATTCGAGGTATTTTCCTTCACGGTCTGTACTAATTTTGAGTACTCACTGGACTGGAAAAATTCGGAATCTAAATCAACAATCAAGTTATCTTTCAAGTCCACAGCGGCCACAATCTCTTCGTTTACACGAGACAATCCGGGACGATATTTAACGAACCCTTACGGTGTTCAATCTCAAATTTGAATCTCTGCAAAGCTAATGCCCACCGCGCCAGTCTCGAATTTAAATCGTGATTGGACATTAACCACTTAAGCGAAGCATGGTCGGTTACTATCTTAAATGGGAGTCCTTCCACGTATGCTCGGAAGTTCTTGAGAGCTACTATAGCGGCCAAACATTCCTGCTCGGTGACTGTATAATTGCGCTGAGCTTGTTCAGCTTCTTTGAGACGAAGGCGATAGGACGCTCGTCACCGTCTTCAGATACTTGCACCAGCACTGCCCCTACACCTGACTTACTAGCGTCGCAATGTATTGCAAACGGCTTCGCAAAATCCGGGATATACAGGACCGGAGCTTTACTAAGGCACTCTTTGAGCTTGTTGAACGCTTCAATTGCCTCCTTCGTTAAAACGTCCTTCCGGTTCGTAGTCATTAAGTCCGTCAATGGTGCAGAAAGTGTCGCGAAGTTTGCGACGAATTTCCGGTACCATCCACACAATCCCATGAAACTGCCCAAGCTTTTCAAGCTCTTCGGTAATGGAAAATCGGTAATCGCGGCCACCTTTTCAGGGTCCGTGCGTATTCCTCCGTCTCCGATAATGTAGCCCAAATAGCGTACTCGTCGCATACAAAAGTGACTCTTAGCAACGTTTAGCGTTAATCCAGCGCGCTTTAAGTGCAGGTCTAACTCCCCTTCAAAACTGGAAGATACTCAATAGGTCAACAAAATAAATAAAAACCTCATTTCTCAAATGAGCAGGCACCACTTTGTCCATTAGCCGCGACATAGTGCTCGTGGCGTTACATAACCCAAAAGGCATGACTGTAAATTGGTATAACTGTCTACCTAGGACGGTAAAAGCTGTTTTGTCCCGAGATTGAGGATCCAAAGGGACCTGCCAATATGCATCCTTCAGATCCAGGCTCGATATGTACTCGGCCCTCGGTAAACGACTCAGTATCCCGTTTATTTGGGGTAACGGATATGCATCCTTCTCCGTAAAACTGTTGACTTTGCGACAGTCAAGAAAATATCTGACTTTACCTGGTTTAGTCACCATCACGATTGGCGAAGACCAAGCACTCTCCGACTCTTCTATCACCCCTAAGCGCAACATCCTGTCAATTTCCGCATACATAGCTTTTTCGACGGCGGGGGAGACAGGGAAATGCCGTTGCTTCACAGGCCTAGCTGTTCCCACATCAATCGAGTGAGAGACCAAATTAGTCTTACCTAACCCTTCCTGACTAAATGAGGGAAAACAGTTGATTACATTCGCCAACTTAGCCTTGTCAACTTCGCATAATTCGTGCTGATCCACTACCGTTTGTATGTTGGGCTCAGGCGACAATATTTCGGCTATTTTCAAACTAGTGGGGAGATGGTCATATAATTGCCAAAAGTTAATTCTCAAATAGAGATCCTGCTTCAGCGATGGCACGACATATAATTTCAAAAGTTTTTTCCTGTCACCGTAATCCACGTCTATTTTCAGCAGTCCTACTATACGTTGAGAATTACCATCTGCTGTCGCAGCTTCTCCTCTTAACGACTTGAACTTCTCGCTTTCCATCGCAGCTTGTACTAACCCTCCTCCAATACAACTAATCGACGCGCCTGAATCCAACAATCCATAAACCATGCGATTCAATAAGCGAATCGGTAAGAACGGTCGAGGGTCTCGAGGTCCTGTCGGGATAGAACTAATGTACTCCAAACTGGCTTTACACTTTTTTACGTTCTTCCAAAACAATTTCAAGCGTCGAGAACTGCGAGATTTCCGCTTAAGAATTGCAGGAGATTTTCTGAGATCTGGAATGTAGACATTCCGTAACTCCGAAATTTTGCTGTGAAGCAGTGTATAAGCAGGTTTAATTTGTACGTCAGGGAGGGGTAGAGACACACTGTTATCGGTGTTCTCTACTGGTCGGTCATCGTTGCTTGATTTCGTGCGGCATTCGAAGTCTTCGGTTTGACTGGCAACTTCGACATGCCGACCTTGAAGTTTTTTGAGCACTTTTTGCAACTTGGTTTATAGGTGTTTGCTGCACCACACCCGTCTTTCGGCTAGACATTCTTGATATCGGTGTCCTTCGACTCGGCAATTCCAACACACTAGAGAAAAAGCTTCAATGTCGTTCTCACTACAGTATGTTGACCTCACCTCATCTTCAATCTCCTGACAGACCTAGGATATCTCACGTTTAAAAGGTGTATCTTTCGCGTAGCCACTACATCTTCTGACGTCAGCCAGGATGCCTCCCGTCGCTTACAAATTTCTCTCAACGTTCTCTCTACACCGTTCTAACGTCTAAGTTCAAAATTTCGTGGCGAATCTCAGGACGAAGGTTACCTTTTAGCACGCGGACAAGTTTGCTGGCTGTCCAAGGCTGCTCTAGCTGGTCGACTAACTCGGATACTGTGTCGTAGAAACTATCAAATCATTTGGTTTTTGTTTAGTAATCCTAATCAACTCTTCTAAGTCACCATCGTCTCGACTCTGTCGAAATTGCAGTCGTAGGGCTGTACAAAACCTATCCCACAGAATCTCACCGTTGGCTTTATGATAGCGCCAAAAGAAGTCATTAGCCTTGCCTTCAAACAAAACGCTTATGTTCCTACATAACAAGTTGAAATTTCCATTCAACGTCTGCCTTGTAAGTGCCTCGACTCTGTATGTAAAGTTGTCCACTGACACTCCTACACCGGAATATTTTATTTTCCAACCATTTAGTATGTGGACGACTTTATCCGGCCTATCAAACAAATCGGAAGACGCGCTTCGTGGAGAGGGAACAGGATTTGGCGTTGTTAAATACTGCCTCTCATAGGCACTCGGTTGGCCAGCGGACATTTCACTAGCTGTAACGACTACTGCCGGACTCGGAGCGGACATTATTCGCTGCATACTTGTGGTGATAGCGTTTTGTACTAAGTCCGTCATCTTCTCTGATAACGTTGCTAGAAGCCTACGCTAAAGCTACCGCATTAGCACTTACAGCGCTTGAACTAGCTTCATTGGTGTTAGCACCGCGAGCTGATGTCGAAGGGCCCCCGTCTACAGTTGCGGGTAGAAGATTTTTAGTTTTACTACGAGTTTCTATCCCTACCCTTTCGGTTGGTTCGGCTGGAGGTCTACAGGTTAGTTTACACATTGGACACATCTCACTTTTTTTAAAATGATTCCCAATGCATTCCCTGTGAAATTCATGGTGACAGGTTGTCACGTACAAATCTGGTGTGCTGATGTCGGCTGCACATAATGTACAAACAGAGTTTGAGACGCTAGGAGACGCTCAAAGAGAAGCGAAGAAGCTAGAAGCGACGCTCAAAGAGATTGCTTCGGTTCGCACGGGCGCGCATAGGACTGCGCTAATCTGCAGCGGACTAGACGAGACAACGACGGCTCAGGACCTTCACAATTCCCTGGTCTCCCAATTTCAGGGCATCCGCCTGGAACCAGAGGATGTAAGAGGCCTTCGCAGGATGCGTGACGGGACCCAGATAGCCTCTGTGCTAATGTGCGCGAACGATGCCATTGCGGTCATCAACCGGGGCGTTGTAACTGTGGGATGGTCGCGTTGCCGCATAGCCCAAGACGTCCGCCCAATAAGATGTTTCAGATGCCTCGAATTCGGCCACCGAGCTCCCTACTGCAAGTCAGTCGATCGCTCTGACTGCTGCCTACGGTGCGGCGAGCATGGGCATAAGGCAAAGGGCTGCGTAGCCCCACCAAGATGCCTGATCTGCAGCAGTGACGTGGACAAGAACCACGCGACGGGTGGTTTTGCATGCCCCACCTACAAAGCCAACACCAAAGGAGCTAATAGCCGTCAAAATGACGCCAGAAGAAATTAACATCATCCAGCTCAACGTTAACCATTGCGCAGCAGCACAGAACCTCCTGACTCAAACAGCGAAGGAGCGCCATGCGGACGTAGTGCTTTTGAGTGAACCATACCTACCTGGTGTGGGTAACTCAGGAGTGCTACTCGATGAGACAGGCAAGGCGGCCATTAAATGTACATCCAGGTTATTGGTAGAGGAGTGGGATACCGTACCAATGCGCGGCATAGCATACGCCAAAATTAGAGGAATCCACTTCTACAGCTGCTATGCTCCACCTAGCGACAGTCCCGAGCAATTCGAGGACATGCTCGAAAAGCTGGTTAACCATGCAAGTGGGCGCAGACCAACAGTCATCGGAGGTGACTTCAATGCCTGGGCTACAGAATGGGGCAGTCGAATCTCTAACACAAGAGGACGAGCAGTGATCGATGCCATGAACCTGCTAGATCTCGTATTGCTAAACGACGGGTTCAAACCGACGTTCAATAATGACAGAGGTACATCTTTCATTGATGTCACTTTTGTTAGCAGAGTTCTAGTGGCTAGCTCGAACTGGATGGTCCATGAGGACATAACGCTGAGCGACCACAACCTAATCACGTTCGGTGCCCGAACAATGAGGCCGTCACCCAAACAGCGAAGATGTGCGCTAGGTCCGGTATGGGACATTAGGAAACTGGATGAAGACATGCTAGCATACCAGATCGAGGGCATGGAGTCCATAATTGGACACGCGGAGACCATGGTGACAGCGCTCATGGATAGGCTTAGAGCAATGTGTGATGCGGTGATGCCGAGAAAAAGGAACACGAAACGAAAGCCCCCTGTCTACTGGTGGAGTGACTCATTGCACCAGCTTCGGACGGAATGCATCAAGGCGAGGAGGCAAGCGCAGCGATCTAGAGGGCAACCGCACCACTCCCAGTGCATTGAGGTATATAAAGCGAAGCGAACTGAGCTTAAGAACGGCATATCAGCAGCAAAGGCGAATGCTTTTAAGGACCTGATTGATAGCGTAGACGACGACCCCTGGGGTCTCGCCTACAAAGTCGTAAGGAAAAAACTCAATTCCGCTGGTGCAGGATCTCCTCAGGACCCAGCCGCCCTGGCCAACATCGTGTCGGAACTATTTCCAAGCCAACACACGTTATGGCAACCCGCTGTTGACCCCCCCGCCTCTGACTTCCCGTGCATCACGTCATGCGAAGTCGTCGAAGCAGCAAAGAGGATCAGACCGAACAAAGCTCCCGGCATTGATGGTATCCCGGGCGTGATCGTCAAAGCAGCCGCCACCGCAAGACCGGAGGTCTTCAGGGATACATTCCAACAGTGTCTGCTGGACGGAGTCTTCCCCAAGCGCTGGAAAAAGATGAAGCTGGTCCTTCTGCCGAAAGGCAAGGGGCCCGCAAATGTTCCACGCAGTTACCGACCGTTGTGTCTGTTGGACATTGTTGGCAAGCTCTTTGAGCGCATACTGTACGCGCGCATTGAGCTAATCACTGAAAGTCCTACAGGCCTTCAGGGCCAACAGTATGGCTTCCGAAAGGGTAAAAGTACGCTCGACGCTCTCAAATCCGTAACAGACGCTGCCAGGAAAGCACTCGACGGTAACCGATGGTTAGGCGGCAGTAAGAAGTACTGTGCCATCATCACGCTAGACGTCAAGAACGCATTCAATACAGCGAGATGGCCCATTATCCTCGGGGCTATGCGCAACTTGGGCGTTCCCGACTACATACGAGGCGTAATTGGCAACTACTTCAGGGACCGTGTGTTATGGTACGTAACAGAAGATGGTCCAAGAAGCCACCAAGTCTCTGCAGGCGTTCCCCAAGGGTCGGTACTAGGACCGATCTTGTGGAACATTATGTATGATGGAATACTGAGCATTAGCAAGCCCAGAGGTGTGGAGCTGCACTGCTTCGCCGACGACGTTGCGATAACAGCGGTCGCCAAGACAATACCGGAGCTCCAGGACATAAGTAACGTGGCAATCACGGCGGCCATAGAATGGCTCGAGAAAGTCGGACTTAAAATAGCTGCGCATAAGACCGAAGTAGTCCTGCTGAGCAGCAGAAAGTCCGTTGAGTGCATGCGTGTAGAAGTCAAAGGAGTTGAAATCGCCTCAGCAGAAACGTTGAAATACCTTGGTGTTCTAATAGACCGAAGGCTCTCGTTCAAGGCTCACGCAAGGTATGCCAGCAAAAAAGCGGCAATGACAGCAGCAGCCTTGGCGAGAATCATGCCCAACGTGGGAGGACCCAGACTGCCGGCTAGGAGACTGTTAGTGGCGGTTTCAAAGGCAACGCTGCTTTATGCTGCGCCTATCTGGAGCTGCGTTTCCACAAAGAAAACCTATCTAGATAGTGCCCGCGCAGTATCACGGACAATGGCTCTCAGGCTAATCAGAGGCTTTAGAACCATATCGGACGACGCAGCGCACGCTCTGTCAGGCATTACACCCATTGACCTGGACATAAAGGGCAAATACCTTGCGAGTGAGGGATACACTCAATTAGAGATCAAAGAGTGGATTCGAGGAGTATGGCAGACCAGGTGGCAAGAGTCACAACGGGGACGCTGGACTTACAAACTCATTCCGCAACTAACGGAGTGGGCTGATTGCGAGCACAAAACGGTGGACTACCACATGACCCAGTTCCTCACGGACCATGGCTGTTTTCGAGGGTACCTATGTAGGTTCCGCCACGTGGATACAGCCCAGTGCCTTTATTGCACAGACGCAGTGGAAACCGCAGAGCACATCCTACTGCACTGCTCCAGGTTCGCCGAGGAGAGGGCGCAACTCGTGGCGCTCGCTGGGTCACCTCTCAGCCCGAGAGGCTTGGTTGCTGCTATGATGGCGGACAAAATCGTTTGGGATGGGGCTCACGTGATCATCGTCACCATGATGAAGCGTGTCCGTAAGGACGAGATGGCCAATCGGAACTATAGATAAGGAGTACCCCCGTATGTTGGCGGGGCAAGAACTCTACGACTGGTACGCTCAGTTGGTCGTAAAAAGGCGCTGCTGTGCACCGCAAAAGAAGATGGTGTGCAACTTGGCACCACATCCTGCTCACCGATGAAATACCTTGACTGGCAGTCCCGGTGAGCTTGACAAGGACAGGAGAGAGAGCGGAGGTTTTTGTTTAGTACGTAGGCATAAGCCCTCAGCTGAGGGTTATGAATCGTGCATGCCATCCAAGGACATTAGATGGTATCTTTAGAAGATTTCATTTTCCTGCCGTATATAATAATAGTATATAATAACGCTAGGAGATTTCCTAGTTGGTGATCGGTGTAAACCCATCATACTTGATAAAAATTTCAGGTTCCAAAATAGCGAGCAAAAATTAAGATAAAATTATATATGTAAAAATATTAATGATAAGGGGCGATAAAAGATAATAAAACTGAACTCTTGGCTTGATGTTCTCCTTTCGTAGGGCTGTGTATTATTTAAGCTCAAAATTCTCACGAAGGCGTAGAAGAGGTTTCCTTAAAAGAAGATATTCCATTTATTAGACTAAATTTCCAAACAACCAGTAGGTGTATACGTGAAGTCTTGGATCGTGCGCTCTTCCTCTGCACGAATATTCCAATCTAGAGGAAACTTTATCTTATTTAGGACGAATGGTAAAAAGGAAGAAAATGGTCAACTATGTAAGGATCTGGCATTTCTCTCGAGTAATACCAAGATTTTCCGTCATGTCACGTTAATGATTATTTTTTTTTTCCAGAATAGCGTTTAGTTAGCTCAAGGAAGTGTAGATCAAACCGGGACAGAAACCAAACCGGAGTTACTGTTACTCTGCTTTCCTCAGCAAAATCCACATTTCCTTTTGCTACACTTAGGAAAATTTTTTGGGATTAGTCTTAGTTATGGCCAGTCAGCAATACTAGTATTGACTTGACGTGTACTCCACAACTAATTCTGAACACAAAAATTTTGGAAGTATGAGACTGAAACGGAAAATGTAAAGAAAATGATTGAAGATATTAATTCGCGAGTCTTAATGAATTAAAAATTCACTAAGGCCCCACACGTTGGGCGCCACTTTTTCTTATTTATTATTATTCTTAACTAAACTGTAACGTGTAACGAATTGAAGTAATGAAATACTAGAGTTCCTGTACTTGCGGGTGCACGCTTTAGAAGGCCGGCTCTAGCTCATGGCGTTGGGTGTGGTGGTCTTGCTTGTAGATATCTTTTCGCTTCATCCAATAATGAATAAGATCAAGAAATTGAGCGTGGTTACAAAAACAACTAAATTAAGGAGCTAGTACACGAAATCGGAGGAAGCAAATTAATATCTTCGGAAGAGGACAGTTCTAGAACAGGAGAAGAGGTTTGAGAATTTTGTCGCCTGCGAAGCACAGGTGGAATCGTGTTCGCGTATTGCCCTACCCTACCTAAGACCACTTTCCTTAAGAGCATGGCTCTAGTGGTCCCTTTCTGCACCCTACGTCCGGAGAAACATCAGCCGAGTCAGTTTTTAGGTTTTTAGAAATTCATATTTTTCGGTATTCAATGTTGCTTAAAAATTAATAACAATGTTTATAGCTAAAAATAAGTACATACTAAAGGAAGCAAGTAATTATGCGAATATAATCTAAAGTAAGCTGAGAGAATCTAGAACAAGGTTTTCCTCGATTGCGAAATCAGAAAATAAAGGCGTATGCCGTAAGAATGTTATAATTAAAGAGTTGAAGTTACTGGCTACTAAAGATATTTAAAAAAATTAACAAAGCATTTATTTAAATATTTTATATTTTATAGTGTGTTTAACTTAGATTAGCTTACGTACTAAATAAAAATTTTAAGTACTAATGAGAATCCAATTTAAATACAAGAGAACAGTTAAAAACGACACGACTGAGTCGCTTACTCGAGTTCAAACACTTTTTACAGCTTATTGTTAACCCTAAAATACATCACGAAAACTTAACTTCTTACATTCTACTCTCAAAAATGGCGGTTCGGGAATTAATACATCCGAGTACAGGTTAGGTTAAATATTTAGCGGGTTCTTTTGTTTTTTCGCTCAAATTTGGAATTTAGATAAATTTAAAATCGCTTTACTTGTATTCAATGTCCATTTCGGACTATGAATCTCTTTATAACTGTCAGCAAACTTAACCTCAATTTGGCACTATTTAATTGTTGTTTTTTTTATCTTCTTATTAATTTAAATGACCGTCCTGTGGGTCCCGGCTTATTGCCGATTGTGATCCTGCTGCTACGGCTGGTCCTTCGCTGTTCCTCGCTGGGAAGGCGCTCCACTTCACGGCCTGACTTAGTTTTCGTCTCTTCTTCTGCCCGCCGCGGCGGCCCCGTCGAACCGTGGGGTCACGACAATGATGCGGATAATTAGAAGCTGACCCTTCTGCCTTCAATTTCAGCTACGAGAATATTCACCGCATAAAATCGCAGTTCACTTTTCACATATTTTCCGAAGTTTACTGACCTGTATTCGCCCTAGTCAAAACTTGGGGCGCAAACTCGGCGCACTGCCGAATGTCCTTGGCATGATAGGTAATACGCGTTGCCGATCTTCTTCCGAACTCGCGATTTTATGAACGTCGGTCCTAACTTGGCGTTATAACCAGTTTGAAAACAGCTGGGCTTGAAATTCCGGCGACTGAACTGAAGTGATCAGAAGCATTTGCCTGCAGCGAGTGAACAGCGGTCAGCGTGTGCTTAACACCGTACTGCTCCATCAGTTTCTGGAACGTCTTAGCTCTAAATTGGGAACCATTGTCAGACAGTATCTCTTCGGGGACTCCGAACGTCATGAACAATTCGTTTTGCAGATACTTTATGACGACACTGGAATCGATCTTCTTTACTGGTTTCAAGAACACGTACTTTGAAAAATGATCCAGGACAATGAAGATACCTATGTTACCGCTCCTCGACCTAGGATACGGTCCGAGAAAGTCAATGAACAAACGCTGGAAGAATCGCTGAGACTCAGGCGCTTTTCCTAATGGTGGTCTGAGAGTGAAATTTGGAGATTTAGTACTCTTACAAACCTCACATGCACTAATATAAGCCCTGACGTCCGAAACGAGACCGGGCCAGAAATAATATTCTTTCTATGGTTTTGTGAATGCCACCATGCGCAGCTAACAGACTATCGTGTGCGCGAGCCAGAATCTGCGATACTAATTCTTTGGGGACCCAAAGCTTCCAGGCGTATTCGTCATGCATTTGTTCCCCAGTCAGGTGCTCAGCTTTTCTGTATAAAAACCCGTTCTCCACCCTAAGATCAGGAAAATTCGAGGTATTTTCCTTCACGGTCTGTACTAATTTTGAGTACTCACTGGACTGGAAAAATTCGGAATCTAAATCAACAATCAAGTTATCTTTCAAGCCCACAGCGGCCACAATCTCTTCGTTTACACGAGACAATCCGGGACGATATTTAACGAACCCTTACGGTGTTCAATCTCAAATTTGAATCTCTGCAAAGCTAATGCCCACCGCGCCAGTCTCGAATTTAAATCGTGATTGGACATTAACCACTTAAGCGAAGCATGGTCGGTTACTATCTTAAATGGGAGTCCTTCCACGTATGCTCGGAAGTTCTTGAGAGCTACTATAGCGGCCAAACATTCCTGCTCGGTGACTGTATAATTGCGCTGAGCTTGTTCAGCTTCTTTGAGACGAAGGCGATAGGACGCTCGTCACCGTCTTCAGATACTTGCACCAGCACTGCCCCTACACCTGACTTACTAGCGTCGCAATGTATTGCAAACGGCTTCGCAAAATCCGGGATATACAGGACCGGAGCTTTACTAAGGCACTCTTTGAGCTTGTTGAACGCTTCAATTGCCTCCTTCGTTAAAACGACCTTCCGGTTCGTAGTCATTAAGTCCGTCAATGGTGCAGAAAGTGTCGCGAAGTTTGCGACGAATTTCCGGTACCATCCACACAATCCCATGAAACTGCCCAAGCTTTTCAAGCTCTTCGGTAATGGAAAATCGGTAATCGCGGCCACCTTTTCAGGGTCCGTGCGTATTCCTCCGTCTCCGATAATGTGGCCCAAATAGCGTACTCGTCGCATACAAAAGTGACTCTTAGCAACGTTTAGCGTTAATCCAGCGAGCTTTAAGTGCAGGTCTAACTCCCCTTCAAAACTGGAAGATACTCAATAGGTCAACAAAATAAATAAAAACCTCATTTCTCAAATGAGCAGGCACCACTTTGTCCATTAGCCGCGACATAGTGCTCGTGGCGTTACATAACCCAAAAGGCATGACTGTAAATTGATATAACTGTCTACCTAGGACGGTAAAAGCTGTTTTGTCCCGAGATTAAGGATCCAAAGGGACCTGCCAATATGCATCCTTCAGATCCAGGATCGATATGTACTCGGCCCTCGGTAAACGACTCAGTATCCCGTTTATTTGGGGTAACGGATATGCATCCTTCTCCGTAAAACTGTTGACTTTGCGACAGTCAAGACAAATTCTGACTTTATCTGGTTTAGTCACCATCACGATTGGCGAAGACCAAGCACTCTCCGACTCTTCTATCACCCCTAAGCCCAACATCCTGTCAATTTCCGCATACATAGCTTTTTCGACTGCGGGGGAGACAGGGAAATGCCGTTGCTTCACAGGCCTAGCTGTTCCCACGTCAATCGAGTGAGAGACCAAATTAGTCTTACCTAACCCTTCCTGACTAAATGAGGGAAAACAGTTGATTACATTCGCCAACTTAGCCTTGTCAACTTCGCATAATTCGTGCTGATCCACTACCGTTTGTATGTTGGGCTCAGGCGACAATATTTCGGCTATTTTCAAACTAGTGGGGAGATGGTCATATAATTGCCAAAAGTTAATTCCCAAATAGAGATCCTGCTTCAGCGATGGCACGACATATAATTTCAAAAGTTTTTTCCTGTCACCGTAATCCACGTCTATTTTCAGCAGTCCTACTCTACGTTGAGAATTACCATCTGCTGTCGCAGCTTCTCCTCTTAACGACTTGAACTTCTCGCTTTCCATCGCAGCTTGTACTAACCCTCCTCCAATACAACTAATCGACGCGCCTGAATCCAACAATCCATAAACCATGCGATTCAATAAGCGAATCGGTAAGAACGGTCGAGGGTCTCGAGGTCCTGTCGGGATAGAACTAATGTACTCCAAACTGGCTTTACACTTTTTTACGTTCTTCCAAAACAATTTCAAGCGTCGAGAACTGCGAGATTTCCGCTTAAGAATTGCAGGAGATTTTCTGAGATCTGGAATGTAGACATTCCGTAACTCCGAAATTTTGCTGTGAAGCAGTGTATAAGCAGGTTTAATTTGTACGTCAGGGAGGGGTAGAGACACACTGTTATCGGTGTTCTCTACTGGTCGGTCATCGTTGCTTGATTTCGTGCGGCATTCGAAGTCTTCGGTTTGACTGGCAACTTCGACATGCCGACCTTTAAGTTTTTTGAGCACTTTTTGCAACTTGGTTTATAGGTGTTTGCTGCACCACACCCGTAACAAAAAACCCTTCTTTCGGCTAGACTTTCTTGATATCGGTGTCCTTCGACTCGGCAATTCCAACACACTAGAGAAAAAGCTTCAATGTCGTTCTCACTACCGCATGTTGACCTCACCTCATCTTCAATCTCCTGACAGACTTCAGATATCTAACGTTTAAAAGGTGTATCTTTCGCGTAGCCACTACATCTTCTGACGTCAGCCAGGAATGCCTCCCGTCGCTTACAAATTTCTCTCAACTCCGTGGCGAATCTCAGGACGAAGGTTACCTCTTAGCACGCGGACAAGTTTGCTGGCTGTCCAAGGCTGCTCTAGCTGGTCGACTAACTCGGATACAGTGTCGTAGAAACTATCAAAAGTTTCATTTGGTTTTTGTTTAGTATTCCTAATCAACTCTTCTAAGTCACCATCGTCTCGACTCTGTCGAAATTGCAGTCGTAGAGCTGTACAAAGCCTATCCCACAGAATCTCACCGTTGGCTTTATGACAAGCCTTCAAACAAAACGCTTATGTTCCTACATAACAAGATGAAATTTCCATTCAACGTCTGCCTTGTAAGTGCCTCGACTCTGTATATAAAGTTGTCCACTGACACTCCTACACCGGAATATTTTATTTTCCAACCATTTAGTATGTGGACGACTTTATCCGGCCTATCAAACAAATCGGAAGACGCGCTTCGTGGAGAGGGAACAGGATTTGGCGTTGTTAAATACTGCCTCTCATAGGCACTCGGTTGGCCAGCGGACATTTCACTAGCTGTAACGACTACTGCCGGACTCGGAGCGGACATTATTCGCTGCATACTTGTGGTGATAGCGTTTTGTACTAAGTCCGTCATCTTCTCTGATAACGTTGCTAGAAGCCTACGCTAAAGCTACCGCATTAGCACTTACAGCGCTTGAACTAGCTTCATTGGTGTTAGCACCGCGAGCTGATGTCGAAGGGCCCCCGTCTACAGTTGCGGGTAGAAGATTTTTAGTTTTACTACGAGTTTCTATCCCTACCCTTTCGGTTGGTTCGGCTGGAGGTCTACAGGTTAGTTTACACATTGGACACATCTCACTTTTTTTAAAATGATTCCCAATGCATTCCCTGTGAAATTCATGGTGACAGGTTGTCACGTACAAATCTGGTGTGCTGATCTCGGCTGCACATAATGTACAAACAGAGTTTGAGACGCTAGGAGATTTCCAAGTTGGTGATCGGTGTAAACCCATCATACTTGATAAAAATTTCAGGTTCCAAAATAGCGAGCAAAAATTAAGATAAAATTATATATGTAAAAATATTAATGATAAGGTGCGATAAAAGATAATAAAACTGAACTCTTGGCTTGATGTTCTCCTTTCGTAGGGCTGTGTATTATTTAAGCTCAAAATTCTCACGAAGGCGTAGAAGAGGTTTCCTTAAAAGAAGATATTCCATTTATTAGACTAAATTTCCAAACAACCAGTAGGTGTATACGTGAAGTCTTGGATCGTGCGCTCTTCCTCTGCACGAATATTCCAATCTAGAGGAAACTTTATCTTATTTAGGACGAATAGTAAAAAGGAAGAAAATCGTCAACTATGTAAGGATCTGGCATTTCTCTCGAGTAATACCAAGATTTTCCGTCATGTCACGTTAATGATTATTTTTTTTTCCAGAATAGCGTTTAGTTAGCTCAAGGAAGTGTAGATCAAACCGGGACAGAAACCAAACCGGAGTTACTGTTACTCTGTTTTCCTCAGCAAAATCCACATTTCCTTTTGCTACACTTAGGAAAATTTTTTGGGATTAGTCTTAGTTATGGCCAGTCAGCAATACTAGTATTGACTTGACGTGTACTCCACAACTAATTCTGAACACAAAAATTTTGGAAGTATGAGACTGAAACGGAAAATGTAAAGAAAATGATTGAAGATATTAATTCGCGAGTCTTAATGAATTAAAAATTCACTAAGGCCCCACACGTTGGGCGCCACTTTTTCTTATTTATTATTATTCTTAACTAAACTGTAACGTGTAACGAATTGAAGTAATGAAATACTAGAGTTCCTGTACTTGCGGGTGCACGCTTTAGAAGGCCGGCTCTAGCTCATGGCGTTGGGTGTGGTGGTCTTGCTTGTAGATATCTTTTCGCTTCATCCAATAATGAATAAGATCAAGAAATTGAGCGTGGTTACAAAAACAACTAAATTAAGGAGCTAGTACACGAAATCGGAGGAAGCAAATTAATATCTTCGGAAGAGGACAGTTCTAGAACAGGAGAAGAGGTTTGAGAATTTTGTCGCCTGCGAAGCACAGGTGGAATCGTGTTCGCGTATTGCCCTACCCTACCTAAGACCACTTTCCTTAAGAGCATGGCTCTAGTGGTCCCTTTCTGCACCCTACGTCCGGAGAAACATCAGCCGAGTCAGTTTTTAGGTTTTTAGAAATTCATATTTTTCGGTATTCAATGTTGCTTAAAAATTAATAACAATGTTTATAGCTAAAAATAAGTACATACTAAAGGAAGCAAGTAATTATGCGAATATAATCTAAAGTAAGCTGAGAGAATCTAGAACAAGGTTTTCCTCGATTGCGAAATCAGAAAATAAAGGCGTATGCCGTAAGAATGTTATAATTAAAGAGTTGAAGTTACTGGCTACTAAAGATATTTAAAAAAATTAACAAAGCATTTATTTAAATATTTTATATTTTATAGTGTGTTTAACTTAGATTAGCTTACGTACTAAATAAAAATTTTAAGTACTAATGAGAATCCAATTTAAATACAAGAGAACAGTTAAAAACGACACGACTGAGTCGCTTACTCGAGTTCAAACACTTTTTACAGCTTATTGTTAACCCTAAAATACATCACGAAAACTTAACTTCTTACATTCTACTCTCAAAAATGGCGGTTCGGGAATTAATACATCCGAGTACAGGTTAGGTTAAATATTTAGCGGGTTCTTTTGTTTTTTTGGAATTTAGATAAATTTAAAATCGCTTTACTTGTATTCAATGTCCATTTCGGACTATCAATCTCTTTATAACTGTCAGCAAACTTAACCTCAATTTGGCACTATTTAATTGTTGTTTTTTTATCTTCTTATTAATTTAAATGACCGTCCTGTGGGTCCCGGCTTATTGCCGATTGTGATCCTGCTGCTACGGCTGGTCCTTCGCTGTTCCTCGCTGGGAAGGCGCTCCACTTCACGGCCTGACTTAGTTTTCGTCTCTTCTTCTGCCCGCCGGCGGCGGCCCCGTCGAACAGTGGGGTCACGACAATGATGCGGATAATTAGAAGCTGACCCTTCTGCCTTCAATTTCAGCTACGAGAATATTCACCGCATTAAATCGCAGTTCACTTTTCACATATTTTCCGAAGTTTACTGACCTGTATTCGCCCTAGTCAAAACTTGGGGTCTGCGACAAGGCGACGGTGCGATGGCTGCGCCACACGACGATCTTGTCGGCTAAAAAATATCCTTATTCACTGCCGGGAAACAAGCGAAATCACGATCAGCTGAACCATACTTTTTCCGATAACCGAATTATCCCAAACTTATCGGGTGCAGCTTATAAGAGTTGCACACCATACTGCATGTAGTATGATTTTACATTGGTGTGACCAAGCTGACTACAAGCCCACTATCGATTATTCATCGAGACTTTATCGCCTACTGCTTCAGTCGCCTCTACAAAACCCCCCGCTACACTCAGACTAGGGTACTCATAGACACCCTAAGCTGAGACCGACTGAAGGCACCTTACTGCCGAATGTCCTTGGCATGATAGGTAATACGCGTTGCCGATCTTCTTCCGAACTCGCGATTTTATGAACGTCGGTCCTAACTTGGCGTTATAACCAGTTTGAAAACAGCTGGGCTTGAAATTCCGGCGATAAACTTCTTGTCCTTCGACAAACGATACCATACGAGAACGGATATTATATCTCTTCTCATTCTCGTTGTGCTTACTTCTCATCTGATCAACAGCTTGCTTCCGCATTAACTCGATAGAATCGTGCCGGTCGAACTTCAGAGAACGATCGTCCAACAGATTTAAGCATCTGAGCAACGGGTACGTCGACCCTGAAGTGATCAGAAGCATTTGCCTGCAGCGAGTGAACAGCGGTCAGCGTGTGCTTAACACCGTACTGCTCCATCAGTTTCTGGAACGTCTTAGCTCTAAATTGGGAACCATTGTCAGACAGTATCTCTTCGGGGACTCCGAACGTCATGAACAATTCGTTTTGCAGATACTTTATGACGACACTGGAATCGATCTTCTTTACTGGTTTCAAGAACACGTACTTTGAAAAATGATCCAGGACAATGAAGATACCTATGTTACTGCTCCTCGACCTAGGATACGTTCCGAGAAAGTCAATGAACAAACGCTGGAAGAATCGCTGAGACTCAGGCGCTTTTCCTAATGGCGGTCTGAGAGTGAAATTTGGAGATTTAGTACTCTTACAAACCTCACATGCACTAATATAAGCCCTGACGTCCGAAACGAGACCGGGCCAGAAATAATATTCTTTCTATGGTTTTGTGAATGCCACCATGCGCAGCTAACAGACTATCGTGTGCGCGAGCCAGAATCTGCGATACTAATTCTTTGGGGACCCAAAGCTTCCAGGCGTATTCGTCATGCATTTGTTCCCCAGTCAGGTGCTCAGCTTTTCTGTATAAAAACCCGTTCTCCACCCTAAGATCAGGAAAATTCGAGGTATTTTCCTTCACGGTCTGTACTAATTTTGAGTACTCACTGGACTGGAAAAATTCGGAATCTAAATCAACAATCAAGTTATCTTTCAAGCCCACAGCGGCCACAATCTCTTCGTTTACACGAGACAATCCGGGACGATATTTAACGAACCCTTACGGTGTTCAATCTCAAATTTGAATCTCTGCAAAGCTAATGCCCACCGCGCCAGTCTCGAATTTAAATCGTGATTGGACATTAACCACTTAAGCGAAGCATGGTCGGTTACTATCTTAAATGGGAGTCCTTCCACGTATGCTCGGAAGTTCTTGAGAGCTACTATAGCGGCCAAACATTCCTGCTCGGTGACTGTATAATTGCGCTGAGCTTGTTCAGCTTCTTTGAGACGAAGGCGATAGGACGCTCGTCACCGTCTTCAGATACTTGCACCAGCACTGCCCCTACACCTGACTTACTAGCGTCGCAATGTATTGCAAACGGCTTCGCAAAATCCGGGATATACAGGAACGGAGCTTTACTAAGGCACTCTTTGAGCTTGTTGAACGCTTCAATTGCCTCCTTCGTTAAAACGACCTTCCGGTTCGTAGTCATTAAGTCCGTCAATGGTGCAGAAAGTGTCGCGAAGTTTGCGACGAATTTCCGGTACCATCCACACAATCCCATGAAACTGCCCAAGCTTTTCAAGCTCTTCGGTAATGGAAAATCGGTAATCGCGGCCACCTTTTCAGGGTCCGTGCGTATTCCTCCGTCTCCGATAATGTGGCCCAAATAGCGTACTCGTCGCATACAAAAGTGACTCTTAGCAACGTTTAGCGTTAATCCAGCGCGCTTTAAGTGCAGGTCTAACTCCCCTTCAAAACTGGAAGATACTCAATAGGTCAACAAAATAAATAAAAACCTCATTTCTCAAATGAGCAGGCACCACTTTGTCCATTAGCCGCGACATAGTGCTCGTGGCGTTACATAACCCAAAAGGCATGACTGTAAATTGATATAACTGTCTACCTAGGACGGTAAAAGCTGTTTTGTCCCGAGATTAAGGATCCAAAGGGACCTGCCAATATGCATCCTTCAGATCCAGGATCGATATGTACTCGGCCCTCGGTAAACGACTCAGTATCCCGTTTATTTGGGGTAACGGATATGCATCCTTCTCCGTAAAACTGTTGACTTTGCGACAGTCAAGACAAATTCTGACTTTATCTGGTTTAGTCACCATCACGATTGGCGAAGACCAAGCACTCTCCGACTCTTCTATCACCCCTAAGCCCAACATCCTGTCAATTTCCGCATACATAGCTTTTTCGACTGCGGGGGAGACAGGGAAATGCCGTTGCTTCACAGGCCTAGCTGTTCCCACGTCAATCGAGTGAGAGACCAAATTAGTCTTACCTAACCCTTCCTGACTAAATGAGGGAAAACAGTTGATTACATTCGCCAACTTAGCCTTGTCAACTTCGCATAATTCGTGCTGATCCACTACCGTTTGTATGTTGGGCTCAGGCGACAATATTTCGGCTATTTTCAAACTAGTGGGGAGATGGTCATATAATTGCCAAAAGTTAATTCCCAAATAGAGATCCTGCTTCAGCGATGGCACGACATATAATTTCAAAAGTTTTTTCCTGTCACCGTAATCCACGTCTATTTTCAGCAGTCCTACTATACGTTGAGAATTACCATCTGCTGTCGCAGCTTCTCCTCTTAACGACTTGAACTTCTCGCTTTCCATCGCAGCTTGTACTAACCCTCCTCCAATACAACTAATCGACGCGCCTGAATCCAACAATCCATAAACCATGCGATTCAATAAGCGAATCGGTAAGAACGGTCGAGGGTCTCGAGGTCCTGTCGGGATAGAACTAATGTACTCCAAACTGGCTTTACACTTTTTTACGTTCTTCCAAAACAATTTCAAGCGTCGAGAACTGCCAGATTTCCGCTTAAGAATTGCAGGAGATTTTCTGAGATCTGGAATGTAGACATTCCGTAACTCCGAAATTTTGCTGTGAAGCAGTGTATAAGCAGGTTTAATTTGTACGTCAGGGAGGGGTAGAGACACACTGTTATCGGTGTTCTCTACTGGTCGGTCATCGTTGCTTGATTTCGTGCGGCATTCGAAGTCTTCGGTTTGACTGGCAACTTCGACATGCCGACCTTTAAGTTTTTTGAGCACTTTTTGCAACTTGGTTTATAGGTGTTTGCTGCACCACACCCGTAACAAAAAACCCTTCTTTCGGCTAGACTTTCTTGATATCGGTGTCCTTCGACTCGGCAATTCCAACACACTAGAGAAAAAGCTTCAATGTCGTTCTCACTACCGCATGTTGACCTCACCTCATCTTCAATCTCCTGACAGACTTCAGATATCTAACGTTTAAAAGGTGTATCTTTCGCGTAGCCACTACATCTTCTGACGTCAGCCAGGAATGCCTCCCGTCGCTTACAAATTTCTCTCAACTCCGTGGCGAATCTCAGGACGAAGGTTACCTCTTAGCACGCGGACAAGTTTGCTGGCTGTCCAAGGCTGCTCTAGCTGGTCGACTAACTCGGATACTGTGTCGTAGAAACTATCAAAAGTTTCATTTGGTTTTTGTTTAGTATTCCTAATCAACTCTTCTAAGTCACCATCGTCTCGACTCTGTCGAAATTGCAGTCGTAGAGCTGTACAAAGCCTATCCCACAGAATCTCACCGTTGGCTTTATGACAAGCCTTCAAACAAAACGCTTATGTTCCTACATAACAAGATGAAATTTCCATTCAACGTCTGCCTTGTAAGTGCCTCGACTCTGTATATAAAGTTGTCCACTGACACTCCTACACCGGAATATTTTATTTTCCAACCATTTAGTATGTGGACGACTTTATCCGGCCTATCAAACAAATCGGAAGACGCGCTTCGTGGAGAGGGAACAGGATTTGGCGTTGTTAAATACTGCCTCTCATAGGCACTCGGTTGGCCAGCGGACATTTCACTAGCTGTAACGACTACTGCCGGACTCGGAGCGGACATTATTCGCTGCATACTTGTGGTGATAGCGTTTTGTACTAAGTCCGTCATCTTCTCTGATAACGTTGCTAGAAGCCTACGCTAAAGCTACCGCATTAGCACTTACAGCGCTTGAACTAGCTTCATTGGTGTTAGCACCGCGAGCTGATGTCGAAGGGCCCCCGTCTACAGTTGCGGGTAGAAGATTTTTAGTTTTACTACGAGTTTCTATCCCTACCCTTTCGGTTGGTTCGGCTGGAGGTCTACAGGTTAGTTTACACATTGGACACATCTCACTTTTTTTAAAATGATTCCCAATGCATTCCCTGTGAAATTCATGGTGACAGGTTGTCACGTACAAATCTGGTGTGCTGATCTCGGCTGCACATAATGTACAAACAGAGTTTGAGACGCTAGGAGATTTCCAAGTTGGTGATCGGTGTAAACCCATCATACTTGATAAAAATTTCAGGTTCCAAAATAGCGAGCAAAAATTAAGATAAAATTATATATGTAAAAATATTAATGATAAGGTGCGATAAAAGATAATAAAACTGAACTCTTGGCTTGATGTTCTCCTTTCGTAGGGCTGTGTATTATTTAAGCTCAAAATTCTCACGAAGGCGTAGAAGAGGTTTCCTTAAAAGAAGATATTCCATTTATTAGACTAAATTTCCAAACAACCAGTAGGTGTATACGTGAAGTCTTGGATCGTGCGCTCTTCCTCTGCACGAATATTCCAATCTAGAGGAAACTTTATCTTATTTAGGACGAATGGTAAAAAGGAAGAAAATCGTCAACTATGTAAGGATCTGGCATTTCTCTCGAGTAATACCAAGATTTTCCGTCATGTCACGTTAATGATTATTTTTTTTTTCCAGAATAGCGTTTAGTTAGCTCAAGGAAGTGTAGATCAAACCGGGACAGAAACCAAACCGGAGTTACTGTTACTCTGCTTTCCTCAGCAAAATCCACATTTCCTTTTGCTACACTTAGGAAAATTTTTTGGGATTAGTCTTAGTTATGGCCAGTCAGCAATACTAGTATTGACTTGACGTGTACTCCACAACTAATTCTGAACACAAAAATTTTGGAAGTATGAGACTGAAACGGAAAATGTAAAGAAAATGATTGAAGATATTAATTCGCGAGTCTTAATGAATTAAAAATTCACTAAGGCCCCACACGTTGGGCGCCACTTTTTCTTATTTATTATTATTCTTAACTAAACTGTAACGTGTAACGAATTGAAGTAATGAAATACTAGAGTTCCTGTACTTGCGGGTGCACGCTTTAGAAGGCCGGCTCTAGCTCATGGCGTTGGGTGTGGTGGTCTTGCTTGTAGATATCTTTTCGCTTCATCCAATAATGAATAAGATCAAGAAATTGAGCGTGGTTACAAAAACAACTAAATTAAGGAGCTAGTACACGAAATCGGAGGAAGCAAATTAATATCTTCGGAAGAGGACAGTTCTAGAACAGGAGAAGAGGTTTGAGAATTTTGTCGCCTGCGAAGCACAGGTGGAATCGTGTTCGCGTATTGCCCTACCCTACCTAAGACCACTTTCCTTAAGAGCATGGCTCTAGTGGTCCCTTTCTGCACCCTACGTCCGGAGAAACATCAGCCGAGTCAGTTTTTAGGTTTTTAGAAATTCATATTTTTCGGTATTCAATGTTGCTTAAAAATTAATAACAATGTTTATAGCTAAAAATAAGTACATACTAAAGGAAGCAAGTAATTATGCGAATATAATCTAAAGTAAGCTGAGAGAATCTAGAACAAGGTTTTCCTCGATTGCGAAATCAGAAAATAAAGGCGTATGCCGTAAGAATGTTATAATTAAAGAGTTGAAGTTACTGGCTACTAAAGATATTTAAAAAAATTAACAAAGCATTTATTTAAATATTTTATATTTTATAGTGTGTTTAACTTAGATTAGCTTACGTACTAAATAAAAATTTTAAGTACTAATGAGAATCCAATTTAAATACAAGAGAACAGTTAAAAACGACACGACTGAGTCGCTTACTCGAGTTCAAACACTTTTTACAGCTTATTGTTAACCCTAAAATACATCACGAAAACTTAACTTCTTACATTCTACTCTCAAAAATGGCGGTTCGGGAATTAATACATCCGAGTACAGGTTAGGTTAAATATTTAGCGGGTTCTTTTGTTTTTTCGCTCAAATTTGGAATTTAGATAAATTTAAAATCGCTTTACTTGTATTCAATGTCCATTTCGGACTATCAATCTCTTTATAACTGTCAGCAAACTTAACCTCAATTTGGCACTATTTAATTGTTGTTTTTTTATCTTCTTATTAATTTAAATGACCGTCCTGTGGGTCCCGGCTTATTGCCGATTGTGATCCTGCTGCTACGGCTGGTCCTTCGCTGTTCCTCGCTGGGAAGGCGCTCCACTTCACGGCCTGACTTAGTTTTCGTCTCTTCTTCTGCCCGCCGGCGGCGGCCCCGTCGAACAGTGGGGTCACGACAATGATGCGGATAATTAGAAGCTGACCCTTCTGCCTTCAATCTCAGCTACGAGAATATTCACCGCATTAAATCGCAGTTCACTTTTCACATATTTTCCGAAGTTTACTGACCTGTATTCGCCCTAGTCAAAACTTGGGGTCTGCGACAAGGCGACGGTGCGATGGCTGCGCCACACGACGATCTTGTCGGCTAAAAAATATCCTTATTCACTGCCGGGAAACAAGCGAAATCACGATCAGCTGAACCATACTTTTTCCGATAACCGAATTATCCCAAACTTATCGGGTGCAGCTTATAAGAGTTGCACACCATACTGCATGTAGTATGATTTTACATTGGTGTGACCAAGCTGACTACAAGCCCACTATCGATTATTCATCGAGACTTTATCGCCTACTGCTTCAGTCGCCTCTACAAAACCCCCCGCTACACTCAGACTAGGGTACTCATAGACACCCTAAGCTGAGACCGACTGAAGGCACCTTACTGCCGAATGTCCTTGGCATGATAGGTAATACGCGTTGCCGATCTTCTTCCGAACTCGCGATTTTATGAACGTCGGTCCTAACTTGGCGTTATAACCAGTTTGAAAACAGCTGGGCTTGAAATTCCGGCGATAAACTTCTTGTCCTTCGACAAACGATACCATACGAGAACGGATATTATATCTCTTCTCATTCTCGTTGTGCTTACTTCTCATCTGATCAACAGCTTGCTTCCGCATTAACTCGATAGAATCGTGCCGGTCGAACTTCAGAGAACGATCGTCCAACAGATTTAAGCATCTGAGCAACGGGTACGTCGACCCTGAAGTGATCAGAAGCATTTGCCTGCAGCGAGTGAACAGCGGTCAGCGTGTGCTTAACACCGTACTGCTCCATCAGTTTCTGGAACGTCTTAGCTCGAAATTGGGAACCATTGTCAGACAGTATCACTTCGGGGACTCCGAACGTCATGAACAATTCGTTTTCCAGATACTTTATGACGACACTGGAATCGATCTTCTTTACTGGTTTCAAGAACACGTACTTTGAAAAATGATCCAGGACAATGAAGATACCTATGTTACCGCTCCTCGACCTAGGATACGGTCCGAGAAAGTCAATGAACAAACGCTGGAAGAATCGCTGAGACTCAGGCGCTTTTCCTAATGGCGGTCTGAGAGTGAAATTTGGAGATTTAGTACTCTTACAAACCTCACATGCACTAATATAAGCCCTGACGTCCGAAACGAGACCGGGCCAGAAATAATATTCTTTCTATGGTTTTGTGAATGCCACCATGCGCAGCTAACAGACTATCGTGTGCGCGAGCCAGAATCTGCGATACTAATTCTTTGGGGACCCAAAGCTTCCAGGCGTATTCGTCATGCATTTGTTCCCCAGTCAGGTGCTCAGCTTTTCTGTATAAAAACCCGTTCTCCACCCTAAGATCAGGAAAATTCGAGGTATTTTCCTTCACGGTCTGTACTAATTTTGAGTACTCACTGGACTGGAAAAATTCGGAATCTAAATCAACAATCAAGTTATCTTTCAAGTCCACAGCGGCCACAATCTCTTCGTTTACACGAGACAATCCGGGACGATATTTAACGAACCCTTACGGTGTTCAATCTCAAATTTGAATCTCTGCAAAGCTAATGCCCACCGCGCCAGTCTCGAATTTAAATCGTGATTGGACATTAACCACTTAAGCGAAGCATGGTCGGTTACTATCTTAAATGGGAGTCCTTCCACGTATGCTCGGAAGTTCTTGAGAGCTACTATAGCGGCCAAACATTCCTGCTCGGTGACTGTATAATTGCGCTGAGCTTGTTCAGCTTCTTTGAGACGAAGGCGATAGGACGCTCGTCACCGTCTTCAGATACTTGCACCAGCACTGCCCCTACACCTGACTTACTAGCGTCGCAATGTATTGCAAACGGCTTCGCAAAATCCGGGCTACACAGGACCGGAACTTTTCTAAGGCACTCTTTGAGCTTGTTGAACGCTTCAGTTGCCTCCTTCGTTAAAACGAACTTCCGCTTCGTAGTCATTAAGTCCGTCAATGGTGCAGAAAGTGTCGCGAAGTTTGCGACGAATTTCCGGTACCATCCACACAATCCCATGAAACTGCCCAAGCTTTTCAAGCTCTTCGGTAATGGAAAATCGGTAATCGCGGCCACCTTTTCAGGGTCCGTGCGTATTCCTCCGTCTCCGATAATGTAGCCCAAATAGCGTACTCGTCGCATACAAAAGTGACTCTTAGCAACGTTTAGCGTTAATCCAGCGCGCTTTAAGTGCAGGTCTAACTCCCCTTCAAAACTGGAAGATACTCAATAGGTCAACAAAATAAATAAAAACCTCATTTCTCAAATGAGCAGGCACCACTTTGTCCATTAGCCGCGACATAGTGCTCGTGGCGTTACATAACCCAAAAGGCATGACTGTAAATTGGTATAACTGTCTACCTAGGACGGTAAAAGCTGTTTTGTCCCGAGATTGAGGATCCAAAGGGACCTGCCAATATGCATCCTTCAGATCCAGGCTCGATATGTACTCGGCCCTCGGTAAACGACTCAGTATCCCGTTTATTTGGGGTAACGGATATGCATCCTTCTCCGTAAAACTGTTGACTTTGCGACAGTCAAGAAAATATCTGACTTTACCTGGTTTAGTCACCATCACGATTGGCGAAGACCAAGCACTCTCCGACTCTTCTATCACCCCTAAGCGCAACATCCTGTCAATTTCCGCATACATAGCTTTTTCGACTGCGGGGGAGACAGGGAAATGCCGTTGCTTCACAGGCCTAGCTGTTCCCACATCAATCGAGTGAGAGACCAAATTAGTCTTACCTAACCCTTCCTGACTAAATGAGGGAAAACAGTTGATTACATTCGCCAACTTAGCCTTGTCAACTTCGCATAATTCGTGCTGATCCACTACCGTTTGTATGTTGGGCTCAGGCGACAATATTTCGGCTATTTTCAAACTAGTGGGGAGATGGTCATATAATTGCCAAAAGTTAATTCCCAAATAGAGATCCTGCTTCAGCGATGGCACGACATATAATTTCAAAAGTTTTTTCCTGTCACCGTAATCCACGTCTATTTTCAGCAGTCCTACTATACGTTGAGAATTACCATCTGCTGTCGCAGCTTCTCCTCTTAACGACTTGAACTTCTCGCTTTCCATCGCAGCTTGTACTAACCCTCCTCCAATACAACTAATCGACGCGCCTGAATCCAACAATCCATAAACCATGCGATTCAATAAGCGAATCGGTAAGAACGGTCGAGGGTCTCGAGGTCCTGTCGGGATAGAACTAATGTACTCCAAACTGGCTTTACACTTTTTTACGTTCTTCCAAAACAATTTCAAGCGTCGAGAACTGCGAGATTTCCGCTTAAGAATTGCAGGAGATTTTCTGAGATCTGGAATGTAGACATTCCGTAACTCCGAAATTTTGCTGTGAAGCAGTGTATAAGCAGGTTTAATTTGTACGTCAGGGAGGGGTAGAGACACACTGTTATCGGTGTTCTCTACTGGTCGGTCATCGTTGCTTGACCTCACCTCATCTTCAATCTCCTGACAGACCTAGGATATCTCACGTTTAAAAGGTGTATCTTTCGCGTAGCCACTACATCTTCTGACGTCAGCCAGGATGCCTCCCGTCGCTTACAAATTTCTCTCAACGTTCTCTCTACACCGTTCTAACGTCTAAGTTCAAAATTTCGTGGCGAATCTCAGGACGAAGGTTACCTTTTAGCACGCGGACAAGTTTGCTGGCTGTCCAAGGCTGCTCTAGCTGGTCGACTAACTCGGATACTGTGTCGTAGAAACTATCAAATCATTTGGTTTTTGTTTAGTAATCCTAATCAACTCTTCTAAGTCACCATCGTCTCGACTCTGTCGAAATTGCAGTCGTAGGGCTGTACAAAACCTATCCCACAGAATCTCACCGTTGGCTTTATGATAGCGCCAAAAGAAGTCATTAGCCTTGCCTTCAAACAAAACGCTTCCTACATAACAAGTTGAAATTTCCATTCAACGTCTGCCTTGTAAGTGCCTCGACTCTGTATGTAAAGTTGTCCACTGACACTCCTACACCGGAATATTTTATTTTCCAACCATTTAGTATGTGGACGACTTTATCCGGCCTATCAAACAAATCGGAAGACGCGCTTCGTGGAGAGGGAACAGGATTTGGCGTTGTTAAATACTGCCTCTCATAGGCACTCGGTTGGCCAGCGGACATTTCCCTAGCTGTAACGACTACTGCCGGACTCGGAGCGGACATTATTCGCTGCATACTTGTGGTGATAGCGTTTTGTACTAAGTCCGTCATCTTCTCTGATAACGTTGCTAGAAGCCTACGCTAAAGCTACCGCATTAGCATTATTTAGGACGAATGGTAAAAAGGAAGAAAATCGTCAACTATGTAAGGATCTGGCATTTCTCTCGAGTAATACCAAGATTTTCCGTCATGTCACGTTAATGATTATTTTTTTTTTCCAGAATAGCGTTTAGTTAGCTCAAGGAAGTGTAGATCAAACCGGGACAGAAACCAAACCGGAGTTACTGTTACTCTGCTTTCCTCAGCAAAATCCACATTTCCTTTTGCTACACTTAGGAAAATTTTTTGGGATTAGTCTTAGTTATGGCCAGTCAGCAATACTAGTATTGACTTGACGTGTACTCCACAACTAATTCTGAACACAAAAATTTTGGAAGTATGAGACTGAAACGGAAAATGTAAAGAAAATGATTGAAGATATTAATTCGCGAGTCTTAATGAATTAAAAATTCACTAAGGCCCCACACGTTGGGCGCCACTTTTTCTTATTTATTATTATTCTTAACTAAACTATAACGTGTAACGAATTGAAGTAATGAAATACTAGAGTTCCTGTACTTGCGGGTGCACGCTTTAGAAGGCCGGCTCTAGCTCATGGCGTTGGGTGTGGTGGTCTTGCTTGTAGATATCTTTTCGCTTCATCCAATAATGAATAAGATCAAGAAATTGAGCGTGGTTACAAAAACAACTAAATTAAGGAGCTAGTACACGAAATCGGAGGAAGCAAATTAATATCTTCGGAAGAGGACAGTTCTAGAACAGGAGAAGAGGTTTGAGAATTTTGTCGCCTGCGAAGCACAGGTGGAATCGTGTTCGCGTATTGCCCTACCCTACCTAAGACCACTTTCCTTAAGAGCATGGCTCTAGTGGTCCCTTTCTGCACCCTACGTCCGGAGAAACATCAGCCGAGTCAGTTTTTAGGTTTTTAGAAATTCATATTTTTCGGTATTCAATGTTGCTTAAAAATTAATAACAATGTTTATAGCTAAAAATAAGTACATACTAAAGGAAGCAAGTAATTATGCGAATATAATCTAAAGTAAGCTGAGAGAATCTAGAACAAGGTTTTCCTCGATTGCGAAATCAGAAAATAAAGGCGTATGCCGTAAGAATGTTATAATTAAAGAGTTGAAGTTACTGGCTACTAAAGATATTTAAAAAAAGTAAAAAAGCATTTATTTAAATATTATATATTTTATAGTGTGTTTAACTTAGATTAGCTTACGTACTAAATAAAAATTTTAAGTACTAATGAGAATCCAATTTAAATACAAGAGAACAGTTAAAAACGACACGACTGAGTCGCTTACTCGAGTTCAAACACTTTTTACAGCTTATTGTTAACCCTAAAATACATCACGAAAACTTAACTTCTTACATTCTACTCTCAAAAATGGCGGTTCGGGAATTAATACATCCGAGTACAGGTTAGGTTAAATATTTAGCGGGTTCTTTTGTTTTTTCGCTCAAATTTGGAATTTAGATAAATTTAAAATCGCTTTACTTGTATTCAATGTCCATTTCGGACTATCAATCTCTTTATAACTGTCAGCAAACTTAACCTCAATTTGCGCCACACGACGATCTTGTCGGCTAAAAAATATCCTTATTCACTGCCGGGAAACAAGCGAAATCACGATCAGCTGAACCATACTTTTTCCGATAACCGACTTATCCCAAACTTATCGGGTGCAGCTTATAAGAGTTGCACACTGTACGGTATATCATAGCTACGCCATACTGCATCTAGTATGACTTTACATTGGTGTGACCAAGCTGACTACAAGCCCACTATCGATTATTCATCGAGACTTTATCGCCTACTGCTTCAGTCGCCTCTACAAAACCCCCCGCTACACTCAGACTAGGGTACTCATAGACACCCTAGGCTGAGACCGACTGAAGGCACCTTACTGCCGAATGTCCTTGGCATGATAAGTTCCCACAACTCGTCCTTGGAGGTCTTCCAGCTCGTAATAAGCGTTGCCGATCTTCTTCCGAACTCGCGATTTTATGAACGTCGGTTCAAACTTGGCGTTATAACCAGTTTGAAAACAGCTGGGCTTGAAATTCCGGCGATAAACTTCTTGTCCTTCGACAAACGATACCATACGAGAACGGATATTATATCTCTGGAAGAATCGCTGAGACTCAGGCGCTTTTCCTAATGGCGGTCTGAGATGTGAAATTTGGAGATTTAGTACTCTTACAAACCTCACATTCACTAATATAAGCCCTGACGTCCGAAACGAGACCGGGCCAGAAATAATATCGTCATATTCTTTCTATGGTTTTGTGAATGCCACCATGCGCAGCTAACGGACTATCGTGTGCGCGAGCCAGAATCTGCGATACTAATTCTTTGGGGACCCAAAGCTTCCAGGCGTATTCGTCATGCATTTGTTCCCCAGTCAGGTGCTCAGCTTTTCTGTATAAAAACCCGTTCTCCACCATAAGATCAGGAAAATTCGAGGTATTTTCCTTCACGGTCTCTACTAATTTTGAGTACTCACTGGACTGGAAAAATTCGAAATCTAAATCAACAATCAAGTTATCTTTCAAGTCCGCAGCGGCCACAATCTCTTCGTTTACACGAGACAATGTATCCGGGACGATATTTAACGAACCCTTACGGTGTTCAATCTCAAATTTGAATCTCTGCAAAGCTAATGCCCATCGCGCCAGTCGCGAATTTAAATCGTGATTGGACATTAACCACTTAAGCGAAGCATGGTCGGTTACTATCTTAAATGGGAGTCCTTCCACGTATGCTCGGAAGTTCTTGAGAGCTACTATAGCGGCCAAACATTCCTCCTCGGTGACTGTATAATTGCGCTGCGCTTTGTTCAGCTTCTTTGAGACGAACGCGATAGGACGCTCGTCACCGTCTTCAGATACTTGCACCAGCACTGCCCCTACACCTGACTTACTAACGTCGCAATGTATTGCAAACGGCTTCGCAAAATCCGGGCTACACAGGACCGGAACTTTTCTAAGGCACTCTTTGAGCTTGTTGAACGCTTCAGTTGCCTCCTTCGTTAAAACGAACTTCCGCTTCGTAGTCATTAAGTCCGTCAATGGTGCAGAAAGTGTCGCGAAGTTTGCGACGAATTTCCGGTACCATCCACACAATCCCATGAAACTGCCCAAGCTTTTCAAGCTCTTCGGTAATGGAAAATCGGTAATCGCGGCCACCTTTTCAGGGTCCGTGCGTATTCCTCCGTCTCCGATAATGTGGCCCAAATAGCGTACTCGTCGCATACAAAAGTGACTCTTAGCAACGTTTAGCGTTAATCCAGCGCGCTTTAAGTGCAGGTCTAACTCCCCTTCAAAACTGGAAGATACTCAATAGGTCAACAAAATAAATAAAAACCTCATTTCTCAAATGAGCAGGCACCACTTTGTCCATTAGCCGCGACATAGTGCTCGTGGCGTTACATAACCCAAAAGGCATGACTGTAAATTGGTATAACTGTCTACCTAGGACGGTAAAAGCTGTTTTGTCCCGAGATTGAGGATCCAAAGGGACCTGCCAATATGCATCCTTCAGATCCAGGCTCGATATGTACTCGGCCCTCGGTAAACGACTCAGTATCCCGTTTATTTGGGGTAACGGATATGCATCCTTCTCCGTAAAACTGTTGACTTTGCGACAGTCAAGAAAATTTCTGACTTTACCTGGTTTAGTCACCATCACGATTGGCGAAGACCAAGCACTCTCCGACTCTTCTATCACCCCTAAGCGCAACATCCTGTCAATTTCCGCATACATAGCTTTTTCGACGGCGGGGGAGACAGGGAAATGCCGTTGCTTCACAGGCCTAGCTGTTCCCACATCAATCGAGTGAGAGACCAAATTAGTCTTACCTAACCCTTCCTGACTAAATGAGGGAAAACAGTTGATTACATTCGCCAACTTAGCCTTGTCAACTTCGCATAATTCGTGCTGATCCACTACCGTTTGTATGTTGGGCTCAGGCGACAATATTTCGGCTATTTTCAAACTAGTGGGGAGATGGTCATATAATTGCCAAAAGTTAATTCCCAAATAGAGATCCTGCTTCAGCGATGGCACGACATATAATTTCAAAAGTTTTTTCCTGTCACCGTAATCCACGTCTATTTTCAGCAGTCCTACTATACGTTGAGAATTACCATCTGCTGTCGCAGCTTCTCCTCTTAACGACTTGAACTTCTCGCTTTCCATCGCAGCTTGTACTAACCCTCCTCCAATACAACTAATCGACGCGCCTGAATCCAACAATCCATAAACCATGCGATTCAATAAGCGAATCGGTAAGAACGGTCGAGGGTCTCGAGGTCCTGTCGGGATAGAACTAATGTACTCCAAACTGGCTTTACACTTTTTGACGTTCTTCCAAAACAATTTCAAGCGTCGAGAACTGCGAGATTTCCGCTTAAGAATTGCAGGAGATTTTCTGAGATCTGGAATGCAGACATTCCGTAACTCCGAAATTTTGCTGTCAAGCAGTGTATAAGCAGGTTTAATTGGTACGTCAGGGAGGGGTAGAGACACACTGTTATCGGTGTTCTCTACTGGTCGGTCATCGTTGCTTGATTTCGTGCGGCATTCGAAGTCTTCGGTTTGACTGGCAACTTCGACATGCCGACCTTGAAGTTTTTTGAGCACTTTTTGCAACTTGGTTTATAGGTGTTTGCTGCACCACACCCGTAACAAAAAACCCGTCTTTCGGCTAGACATTCTTGATATCGGTGTCCTTCGACTCGGCAATTCCAACACACTAGAGAAAAAGCTTCAATGTCGTTCTCACTACAGTATGTTGACCTCACCTCATCTTCAATCTCCTGACAGACCTAGGATATCTCACGTTTAAAAGGTGTATCTTTCGCGTAGCCACTACATCTTCTGACGTCAGCCAGGATGCCTCCCGTCGCTTACAAATTTCTCTCAACGTTCTCTCTACACCGTTCTAACGTCTAAGTTCAAAATTTCGTGGCGAATCTCAGGACGAAGGTTACCTTTTAGCACGCGGACAAGTTTGCTGGCTGTCCAAGGCTGCTCTAGCTGGTCGACTAACTCGGATACTGTGTCGTAGAAACTATCAAATCATTTGGTTTTTGTTTAGTAATCCTAATCAACTCTTCTAAGTCACCATCGTCTCGACTCTGTCGAAATTGCAGTCGTAGGGCTGTACAAAACCTATCCCACAGAATCTCACCGTTGGCTTTATGATAGCGCCAAAAGAAGTCATTAGCCTTGCCTTCAAACAAAACGCTTATGTTCCTACATAACAAGTTGAAATTTCCATTCAACGTCTGCCTTGTAAGTGCCTCGACTCTGTATGTAAAGTTGTCCACTGACACTCCTACACCGGAATATTTTATTTTCCAACCATTTAGTATGTGGACGACTTTATCCGGCCTATCAAACAAATCGGAAGACGCGCTTCGTGGAGAGGGAACAGGATTTGGCGTTGTTAAATACTGCCTCTCATAGGCACTCGGTTGGCCAGCGGACATTTCACTGGCTGTAACGACTACTGCCGGACTCGGAGCGGACATTATTCGCTGCATACTTGTGGTGATAGCGTTTTGTACTAAGTCCGTCATCTTCTCTGATAACGTTGCTAGAAGCCTACGCTAAAGCTACCGCATTAGCACTTACAGCGCTTGAACTAGCTTCATTGGTGTTAGCACCGCGAGCTGATGTCGAAGGGCCCCCGTCTACAGTTGCGGGTAGAAGATTTTTAGTTTTACTACGAGTTTCTATCCCTACCCTTTCGGTTGGTTCGGCTGGAGGTCTACAGGTTAGTTTACACATTGGACACATCTCACTTTTTTTAAAATGATTCCCAATGCATTCCCTGTGAAATTCATGGTGACAGGTTGTCACGTACAAATCTGGTGTGCTGATCTCGGCTGCACATAATGTACAAACAGAGTTTGAGACGCTAGGAGATTTCCTAGTTGGTGATCGGTGTAAACCCATCATACTTGATAAAAATTTCAGGTTCCAAAATAGCGAGCAAAAATTAAGATAAAATTATATATGTAAAAATATTAATGATAAGGGTCGATAAAAGATAATAAAACTGAACTCTTGGCTTGATGTTCTCCTTTCGTAGGGCTGTGTATTATTTAAGCTCAAAATTCTCACGAAGGCGTAGAAGAGGTTTCCTTAAAAGAAGATATTCCATTTATTAGACTAAATTTCCAAACAACCAGTAGGTGTATACGTGAAGTCTTGGATCGTGCGCTCTTCCTCTGCACGAATATTCCAATCTAGAGGAAACTTTATCTTATTTAGGACGAATGGTAAAAAGGAAGAAAATCGTCAACTATGTAAGGATCTGGCATTTCTCTCGAGTAATACCAAGATTTTCCGTCATGTCACGTTAATGATTATTTTTTTTTTTTCCAGAATAGCGTTTAGTTAGCTCAAGGAAGTGTAGATCAAACCGGGACAGAAACCAAACCGGAGTTACTGTTACTCTGCTTTCCTCAGCAAAATCCACATTTCCTTTTGCTACACTTAGGAAAATTTTTTGGGATTAGTCTTAGTTATGGCCAGTCAGCAATACTAGTATTGACTTGACGTGTACTCCACAACTAATTCTGAACACAAAAATTTTGGAAGTATGATACTGAAACGGAAAATGTAAAGAAAATGATTGAAGATATTAATTCGCGAGTCTTAATGAATTAAAAATTCACTAAGGCCCCACACGTTGGGCGCCACTTTTTCTTATTTATTATTATTCTGAACTAAACTGTAACGTGTAACGAATTGAAGTAATGAAATACTAGAGTTCCTGTACTTGCGGGTGCACGCTTTAGAAGGCCGGCTCTAGCTCATGGCGTTGGGTGTGGTGGTCTTGCTTGTAGATATCTTTTCGCTTCATCCAATAATGAATAAGATCAAGAAATTGAGCGTGGTTACAAAAACAACTAAATTAAGGAGCTAGTACACGAAATCGGAGGAAGCAAATTAATATCTTCGGAAGAGGACAGTTCTAGAACAGGAGAAGAGGTTTGAGAATTTTGTCGCCTGCGAAGCACAGGTGGAATCGTGTTCGCGTATTGCCCTACCCTACCTAAGACCACTTTCCTTAAGAGCATGGCTCTAGTGGTCCCTTTCTGCACCCTACGTCCGGAGAAACATCAGCCGAGTCAGTTTTTAGGTTTTTAGAAATTCATATTTTTCGGTATTCAATGTTGCTTAAAAATTAATAACAATGTTTATAGCTAAAAATAAGTACATACTAAAGGAAGCAAGTAATTATGCGAATATAATCTAAAGTAAGCTGAGAGAATCTAGAACAAGGTTTTCCTCGATTGCGAAATCAGAAAATAAAGGCGTATGCCGTAAGAATGTTATAATTAAAGAGTTGAAGTTACTGGCTACTAAAGATATTTAAAAAAAGTAAAAAAGCATTTATTTAAATATTATATATTTTATAGTGTGTTTAACTTAGATTAGCTTACGTACTAAATAAAAATTTTAAGTACTAATGAGAATCCAATTTAAATACAAGAGAACAGTTAAAAACGACACGACTGAGTCGCTTACTCGAGTTCAAACACTTTTTACAGCTTATTGTTAACCCTAAAATACATCACGAAAACTTAACTTCTTACATTCTACTCTCAAAAATGGCGGTTCGGGAATTAATACATCCGAGTACAGGTTAGGTTAAATATTTAGCGGGTTCTTTTGTTTTTTCGCTCAAATTTGGAATTTAGATAAATTTAAAATCGCTTTACTTGTATTCAATGTCCATTTCGGACTATCAATCTCTTTATAACTGTCAGCAAACTTAACCTCAATTTGCGCCACACGACGATCTTGTCGGCTAAAAAATATCCTTATTCACTGCCGGGAAACAAGCGAAATCACGATCAGCTGAACCATACTTTTTCCGATAACCGACTTATCCCAAACTTATCGGGTGCAGCTTATAAGAGTTGCACACTGTACGGTATATCATAGCTACGCCATACTGCATCTAGTATGACTTTACATTGGTGTGACCAAGCTGACTACAAGCCCACTATCGATTATTCATCGAGACTTTATCGCCTACTGCTTCAGTCGCCTCTACAAAACCCCCCGCTACACTCAGACTAGGGTACTCATAGACACCCTAGGCTGAGACCGACTGAAGGCACCTTACTGCCGAATGTCCTTGGCATGATAAGTTCCCACAACTCGTCCTTGGAGGTCTTCCAGCTCGTAATAAGCGTTGCCGATCTTCTTCCGAACTCGCGATTTTATGAACGTCGGTTCAAACTTGGCGTTATAACCAGTTTGAAAACAGCTGGGCTTGAAATTCCGGCGATAAACTTCTTGTCCTTCGACAAACGATACCATACGAGAACGGATATTATATCTCTGGAAGAATCGCTGAGACTCAGGCGCTTTTCCTAATGGCGGTCTGAGATGTGAAATTTGGAGATTTAGTACTCTTACAAACCTCACATTCACTAATATAAGCCCTGACGTCCGAAACGAGACCGGGCCAGAAATAATATCGTCATATTCTTTCTATGGTTTTGTGAATGCCACCATGCGCAGCTAACGGACTATCGTGTGCGCGAGCCAGAATCTGCGATACTAATTCTTTGGGGACCCAAAGCTTCCAGGCGTATTCGTCATGCATTTGTTCCCCAGTCAGGTGCTCAGCTTTTCTGTATAAAAACCCGTTCTCCACCATAAGATCAGGAAAATTCGAGGTATTTTCCTTCACGGTCTCTACTAATTTTGAGTACTCACTGGACTGGAAAAATTCGAAATCTAAATCAACAATCAAGTTATCTTTCAAGTCCGCAGCGGCCACAATCTCTTCGTTTACACGAGACAATGTATCCGGGACGATATTTAACGAACCCTTACGGTGTTCAATCTCAAATTTGAATCTCTGCAAAGCTAATGCCCATCGCGCCAGTCGCGAATTTAAATCGTGATTGGACATTAACCACTTAAGCGAAGCATGGTCGGTTACTATCTTAAATGGGAGTCCTTCCACGTATGCTCGGAAGTTCTTGAGAGCTACTATAGCGGCCAAACATTCCTCCTCGGTGACTGTATAATTGCGCTGCGCTTTGTTCAGCTTCTTTGAGACGAACGCGATAGGACGCTCGTCACCGTCTTCAGATACTTGCACCAGCACTGCCCCTACACCTGACTTACTAACGTCGCAATGTATTGCAAACGGCTTCGCAAAATCCGGGCTACACAGGACCGGAACTTTTCTAAGGCACTCTTTGAGCTTGTTGAACGCTTCAGTTGCCTCCTTCGTTAAAACGAACTTCCGCTTCGTAGTCATTAAGTCCGTCAATGGTGCAGAAAGTGTCGCGAAGTTTGCGACGAATTTCCGGTACCATCCACACAATCCCATGAAACTGCCCAAGCTTTTCAAGCTCTTCGGTAATGGAAAATCGGTAATCGCGGCCACCTTTTCAGGGTCCGTGCGTATTCCTCCGTCTCCGATAATGTGGCCCAAATAGCGTACTCGTCGCATACAAAAGTGACTCTTAGCAACGTTTAGCGTTAATCCAGCGCGCTTTAAGTGCAGGTCTAACTCCCCTTCAAAACTGGAAGATACTCAATAGGTCAACAAAATAAATAAAAACCTCATTTCTCAAATGAGCAGGCACCACTTTGTCCATTAGCCGCGACATAGTGCTCGTGGCGTTACATAACCCAAAAGGCATGACTGTAAATTGGTATAACTGTCTACCTAGGACGGTAAAAGCTGTTTTGTCCCGAGATTGAGGATCCAAAGGGACCTGCCAATATGCATCCTTCAGATCCAGGCTCGATATGTACTCGGCCCTCGGTAAACGACTCAGTATCCCGTTTATTTGGGGTAACGGATATGCATCCTTCTCCGTAAAACTGTTGACTTTGCGACAGTCAAGAAAATTTCTGACTTTACCTGGTTTAGTCACCATCACGATTGGCGAAGACCAAGCACTCTCCGACTCTTCTATCACCCCTAAGCGCAACATCCTGTCAATTTCCGCATACATAGCTTTTTCGACGGCGGGGGAGACAGGGAAATGCCGTTGCTTCACAGGCCTAGCTGTTCCCACATCAATCGAGTGAGAGACCAAATTAGTCTTACCTAACCCTTCCTGACTAAATGAGGGAAAACAGTTGATTACATTCGCCAACTTAGCCTTGTCAACTTCGCATAATTCGTGCTGATCCACTACCGTTTGTATGTTGGGCTCAGGCGACAATATTTCGGCTATTTTCAAACTAGTGGGGAGATGGTCATATAATTGCCAAAAGTTAATTCCCAAATAGAGATCCTGCTTCAGCGATGGCACGACATATAATTTCAAAAGTTTTTTCCTGTCACCGTAATCCACGTCTATTTTCAGCAGTCCTACTATACGTTGAGAATTACCATCTGCTGTCGCAGCTTCTCCTCTTAACGACTTGAACTTCTCGCTTTCCATCGCAGCTTGTACTAACCCTCCTCCAATACAACTAATCGACGCGCCTGAATCCAACAATCCATAAACCATGCGATTCAATAAGCGAATCGGTAAGAACGGTCGAGGGTCTCGAGGTCCTGTCGGGATAGAACTAATGTACTCCAAACTGGCTTTACACTTTTTGACGTTCTTCCAAAACAATTTCAAGCGTCGAGAACTGCGAGATTTCCGCTTAAGAATTGCAGGAGATTTTCTGAGATCTGGAATGCAGACATTCCGTAACTCCGAAATTTTGCTGTCAAGCAGTGTATAAGCAGGTTTAATTGGTACGTCAGGGAGGGGTAGAGACACACTGTTATCGGTGTTCTCTACTGGTCGGTCATCGTTGCTTGATTTCGTGCGGCATTCGAAGTCTTCGGTTTGACTGGCAACTTCGACATGCCGACCTTGAAGTTTTTTGAGCACTTTTTGCAACTTGGTTTATAGGTGTTTGCTGCACCACACCCGTAACAAAAAACCCGTCTTTCGGCTAGACATTCTTGATATCGGTGTCCTTCGACTCGGCAATTCCAACACACTAGAGAAAAAGCTTCAATGTCGTTCTCACTACAGTATGTTGACCTCACCTCATCTTCAATCTCCTGACAGACCTAGGATATCTCACGTTTAAAAGGTGTATCTTTCGCGTAGCCACTACATCTTCTGACGTCAGCCAGGATGCCTCCCGTCGCTTACAAATTTCTCTCAACGTTCTCTCTACACCGTTCTAACGTCTAAGTTCAAAATTTCGTGGCGAATCTCAGGACGAAGGTTACCTTTTAGCACGCGGACAAGTTTGCTGGCTGTCCAAGGCTGCTCTAGCTGGTCGACTAACTCGGATACTGTGTCGTAGAAACTATCAAATCATTTGGTTTTTGTTTAGTAATCCTAATCAACTCTTCTAAGTCACCATCGTCTCGACTCTGTCGAAATTGCAGTCGTAGGGCTGTACAAAACCTATCCCACAGAATCTCACCGTTGGCTTTATGATAGCGCCAAAAGAAGTCATTAGCCTTGCCTTCAAACAAAACGCTTATGTTCCTACATAACAAGTTGAAATTTCCATTCAACGTCTGCCTTGTAAGTGCCTCGACTCTGTATGTAAAGTTGTCCACTGACACTCCTACACCGGAATATTTTATTTTCCAACCATTTAGTATGTGGACGACTTTATCCGGCCTATCAAACAAATCGGAAGACGCGCTTCGTGGAGAGGGAACAGGATTTGGCGTTGTTAAATACTGCCTCTCATAGGCACTCGGTTGGCCAGCGGACATTTCACTGGCTGTAACGACTACTGCCGGACTCGGAGCGGACATTATTCGCTGCATACTTGTGGTGATAGCGTTTTGTACTAAGTCCGTCATCTTCTCTGATAACGTTGCTAGAAGCCTACGCTAAAGCTACCGCATTAGCATTATTTAGGACGAATGGTAAAAAGGAAGAAAATCGTCAACTATGTAAGGATCTGGCATTTCTCTCGAGTAATACCAAGATTTTCCGTCATGTCACGTTAATGATTATTTTTTTTTTCCAGAATAGCGTTTAGTTAGCTCAAGGAAGTGTAGATCAAACCGGGACAGAAACCAAACCGGAGTTACTGTTACTCTGCTTTCCTCAGCAAAATCCACATTTCCTTTTGCTACACTTAGGAAAATTTTTTGGGATTAGTCTTAGTTATGGCCAGTCAGCAATACTAGTATTGACTTGACGTGTACTCCACAACTAATTCTGAACACAAAAATTTTGGAAGTATGAGACTGAAACGGAAAATGTAAAGAAAATGATTGAAGATATTAATTCGCGAGTCTTAATGAATTAAAAATTCACTAAGGCCCCACACGTTGGGCGCCACTTTTTCTTATTTATTATTATTCTTAACTAAACTATAACGTGTAACGAATTGAAGTAATGAAATACTAGAGTTCCTGTACTTGCGGGTGCACGCTTTAGAAGGCCGGCTCTAGCTCATGGCGTTGGGTGTGGTGGTCTTGCTTGTAGATATCTTTTCGCTTCATCCAATAATGAATAAGATCAAGAAATTGAGCGTGGTTACAAAAACAACTAAATTAAGGAGCTAGTACACGAAATCGGAGGAAGCAAATTAATATCTTCGGAAGAGGACAGTTCTAGAACAGGAGAAGAGGTTTGAGAATTTTGTCGCCTGCGAAGCACAGGTGGAATCGTGTTCGCGTATTGCCCTACCCTACCTAAGACCACTTTCCTTAAGAGCATGGCTCTAGTGGTCCCTTTCTGCACCCTACGTCCGGAGAAACATCAGCCGAGTCAGTTTTTAGGTTTTTAGAAATTCATATTTTTCGGTATTCAATGTTGCTTAAAAATTAATAACAATGTTTATAGCTAAAAATAAGTACATACTAAAGGAAGCAAGTAATTATGCGAATATAATCTAAAGTAAGCTGAGAGAATCTAGAACAAGGTTTTCCTCGATTTCGAAATCAGAAAATAAAGGCGTATGCCGTAAGAATGTTATAATTAAAGAGTTGAAGTTACTGGCTACTAAAGATATTTAAAAAAAATGAACAAAGCATTTATTTAAATATTTTATATTTTATAGTGTGTTTAACTTAGATTAGCTTACGTACTAAATAAAAATTTTAAGTACTAATGAGAATCCAATTTAAATACAAGAGAACAGTTAAAAACGACACGACTGAGTCGCTTACTCGAGTTCAAACACTTTTTACAGCTTATTGTTAACCCTAAATACATTACGAAAACTTAACTTCTTACATTCTACTCTCAAAAATGGCGGTTCGGGAATTAATACATCCGAGTACAGGTTAGGTTAAATATTTAGCGGGTTCTTTTGTTTTTTCGCTCAAATTTGGAATTTAGATAAATTTAAAATCGCTTTACTTGTATTCAATGTCCATTTCGGACTATCAATCTCTTTATAACTGTCAGCAAACTTAACCTCAATTTGGCACTATTTAATTGTTGTTTTTTTTATCTTCTTATTAATTTAAATGACCGTCCTGTGGGTCCCGGCTTATTGCCGATTGTGATCCTGCTGCTACGGCTGGTCCTTCGCTGTTCCTCGCTGGGAAGGCGCTCCACTTCACGGCCTGACTTAGTTTTCGTCTCTTCTTCTGCCCGCCGGCGGCGGCCCCGTCGAACCGTGGGGTCACGACAATGATGCGGATAAGTAGAAGCTGACCCTTCTGCCTTCAATTTCAGCTACGAGAATATTCACCGCATTAAATCGCAGTTCACTTTTCACATATTTTCCGAAGTTTACTGACCTGTATTCGCCCTAGTCAAAACTTGGGGTCTGCGACAAGGCGACGGTGCGATGGCTGCGCCACACGACGATCTTGTCGGCTAAAAAATATCCTTATTCACTGCCGGGAAACAAGCGAAATCACGATCAGCTGAACCAAAGACCCTAGAATAACAAGATGCGTAACGGCCATACATTGGTTTGGCACTATGCAGCCACTTTTTTGGTGACGGCCAAAATTACTCTCTTTCCGCTCACTCCCGCTGAGAGCGTAAGAAACCTAAAAATATAATTTGCTTGCTTGTGTAAGTAAAAACAAGAGACGAGAACGCGTATAAGTGTGCGTGTTGTGCTAGAAGACGATTTTCTGGCCGAAATCAATTCTGATCGAAGAAACGAATTTACATGGTACATATTAGGGTAGTTTTTGCCAATTTCCTAGCAATATGATAAATTAAAAAAAAAATTTTAAAATTCGCGCCCTGACTATTATAATTTTAAAGCTTTTTAAATTTGTTTGTTAAAATTGTTGCTCGAATTAGCTACCGTTTACACATTTATATTTATGTTTAATTCTAATTTGTCTCTCATCTGACAATTTTTTAAAAGCTAAATATTTTTTTTGAAACACTTTAAATGTTAATGTTACATCATATTAAGTCAAATGATTTAATAAATATACTAAATAATTAAATATGATAACTGTTTATTGCAAAAGTAATATCAAAGACACTAGAATTATTCTAGTTTCTTTGCTTTGGTCATATTTTGAGGCACGAAGTGCGGACACAAGCACTCAACAATCATTGCCTTATTAATTTTTCACACGCCGCAAGATGAATACTCTAATGACAAATATTCTAATATAAAGCCATTTTTGAAATTTATTTTTGTGATAATATGTACATAGATTTGGCTATTTCTAATCTATTTTCAAATAATAATAACGTTAAGGCAATGCAAAACAAGAATTTTTCGCATGGTGCCAATTGATCAAATATAATATAGATTTAAAGTCTAAGAACTTCTGAGGTGAAGGGCATATTTTGTCAAATTTACAATGCATGAGCATACGTGTGCACACATACAGTTGTCTGCTATCACACTTTGTGCGTTGAAAAGAGCTGTTCGCTGTAGCGCTCTTCGCTCTCTCGCTCTCTAACAAAAATTCGAGAGAGCCTGGAGCCACCTCTAGAGCCACGGCCAAAAAATTGTGTGCCAAAAAATCGTATGGCGTTACGCATCTTGTTATTCTAGTGTCTTTGGCTGAACCATACTTTTTCCGATAACCGAATTATCCCAAACTTATCGGGTGCAGCTTATAAGAGTTGCACACTGTCCGGTATATCATAGCTACACCATACTGCATCTAGTATGACTTTACATTGGTGTGACCAAGCTGACTTAAAGCCCACTATCGATTATTCATCGAGACTTTATCGCCTACTGCTTCAGTCGCCTCTACAAAACCCCCCGCTACACTCAGACTAGGGTACTCATAGACACCCTAGGCTGAGACCGACTACAGGCACCTTACTGCCGAATGTCCTTGGCATGATAAGTTCCCACAACTCGTCCTTGGAGGTCTTCCAGCTCGTAATAAGCGTTGCCGATCTTCTTCCGAACTCGCGATTTTATGAACGTCGGTTCAAACTTGGCGTTATAACCAGTTTGAAAACAGCTGGGCTTGAAATTCCGGCGATAAACTTCTTGTCCTTCGACAAACGATACCATACGAGAACGGATATTATATCTCTGGAAGAATCGCTGAGACTCAGGCGCTTTTCCTAATGGCGGTCTGAGATGTGAAATTTGGAGATTTAGTACTCTTACAAACCTCACATGCACTAATATAAGCCCTGACGTCCGAAACGAGACCGGGCCAGAAATAATATCGTCATATTCTTTCTATGGTTTTGTGAATGCCACCATGCGCAGCTAACGGACTATCGTGTGCGCGAGCCAGAATCTGCGATACTAATTCTTTGGGGACCCAAAGCTTCCAGGCGTATTCGTCATGCATTTGTTCCCCAGTCAGGTGCTCAGCTTTTCTGTATAAAAACCCGTTCTCCACCCTAAGATCAGGAAAATTCGAGGTATTTTTCCAAAGCTTCCAGGCGTATTCGTCATGCATTTGTTCCCCAGTCAGGTGCTCAGCTTTTCTGTATAAAAACCCGTTCTCCACCCTAAGATCAGGAAAATTCGAGGTATTTTCCTTCACGGTCTCTACAAATTTTGAGTACTCACTGGACTGGAAAAATTCGAAATCTAAATCAACAATCAAGTTATCTTTCAAGTCCGCAGCGGCCACAATCTCTTCGTTTACACGAGACAATGTATCCGGGACGATATTTAACGAACCCTTACGGTGTTCAATCTCAAATTTGAATCTCTGCAAAGCTAATGCCCATCGCGCCAGTCGCGAATTTAAATCGTGATTGGACATTAACCACTTAAGCGAAGCATGGTCGGTTACTATCTTAAATGGGAGTCCTTCCACGTATGCTCGGAAGTTCTTGAGAGCTACTATAGCGGCCAAACATTCCTCCTCGGTGACTGTATAATTGCGCTGCGCTTTGTTCAGCTTCTTTGAGACGAACGCGATAGGACGCTCGTCACCGTCTTCAGATACTTGCACCAGCACTGCCCCTACACCTGACTTACTAGCGTCGCAATGTATTGCAAACGGCTTCGCAAAATCCGGGCTACACAGGACCGGAACTTTTCTAAGGCACTCTTTGAGCTTGTTGAACGCTTCAGTTGCCTCCTTCGTTAAAACGAACTTCCGCTTCGTAGTCATTAAGTCCGTCAATGGTGCAGAAAGTGTCGCGAAGTTTGCGACGAATTTCCGGTACCATCCACACAATCCCATGAAACTGCCCAAGCTTTTCAAGCTCTTCGGTAATGGAAAATCGGTAATCGCGGCCACCTTTTCAGGGTCCGTGCGTATTCCTCCGTCTCCGATAATGTGGCCCAAATAGCGTACTCGTCGCATACAAAAGTGACTCTTAGCAACGTTTAGCGTTAATCCAGCGCGCTTTAAGTGCAGGTCTAACTCCCCTTCAAAAATGGAAGATACTCAATAGGTCAACAAAATAAATAAAAACCTCATTTCTCAAATGAGCAGGCACCACTTTGTCCATTAGCCGCGACATAGTGCTCGTGGCGTTACATAACCCAAAAGGCATGACTGTAAATTGGTATAACTGTCTACCTAGGACGGTAAAAGCTGTTTTGTCCCGAGATTGAGGATCCAAAGGGACCTGCCAATATGCATCCTTCAGATCCAGGCTCGATATGTACTCGGCCCTCGGTAAACGACTCAGTATCCCGTTTATTTGGGGTAACGGATATGCATCCTTCTCCGTAAAACTGTTGACTTTGCGACAGTCAAGAAAATTTCTGACTTTACCTGGTTTAGTCACCATCACGATTGGCGAAGACCAAGCACTCTCCGACTCTTCTATCACCCCTAAGCGCAACATCCTGTCAATTTCCGCATACATAGCTTTTTCGACGGCGGGGGAGACAGGGAAATGCCGTTGCTTCACAGGCCTAGCTGTTCCCACATCAATCGAGTGAGAGACCAAATTAGTCTTACCTAACCCTTCCTGACTAAATGAGGGAAAACAGTTGATTACATTCGCCAACTTAGCCTTGTCAACTTCGCATAATTCGTGCTGATCCACTACCGTTTGTATGTTGGGCTCAGGCGACAATATTTCGGCTATTTTCAAACTAGTGGGGAGATGGTCATATAATTGCCAAAAGTTAATTCCCAAATAGAGATCCTGCTTCAGCGATGGCACGACATATAATTTCAAAAGTTTTTTCCTGTCACCGTAATTCACGTCTATTTTCAGCAGTCCTACTATACGTTGAGAATTACCATCTGCTGTCGCAGCTTCTCCTCTTAACGACTTGAACTTCTCGCTTTCCATCGCAGCTTGTACTAACCCTCCTCCAATACAACTAATCGACGCGCCTGAATCCAACAATCCATAAACCATGCGATTCAATAAGCGAATCGGTAAGAACGGTCGAGGGTCTCGAGGTCCTGTCGGGATAGAACTAATGTACTCCAAACTGGCTTTACACTTTTTGACGTTCTTCCAAAACAATTTCAAGCGTCGAGAACTGCGAGATTTCCGCTTAAGAATTGCAGGAGATTTTCTGAGATCTGGAATGCAGACATTCCGTAACTCCGAAATTTTGCTGTGAAGCAGTGTATAAGCAGGTTTAATTGGTACGTCAGGGAGGGGTAGAGACACACTGTTATCGGTGTTCTCTACTGGTCGGTCATCGTTGCTTGATTTCGTGCGGCATTCGAAGTCTTCGGTTTGACTGGCAACTTCGACATGCCGACCTTGAAGTTTTTTGAGCACTTTTTGCAACTTGGTTTATAGGTGTTTGCTGCACCACACCCGTAACAAAAAACCCGTCTTTCGGCTAGACATTCTTGATATCGGTGTCCTTCGACTCGGCAATTCCAACACACTAGAGAAAAAGCTTCAATGTCGTTCTCACTACAGTATGTTGACCTCACCTCATCTTCAATCTCCTGACAGACCTAGGATATCTCACGTTTAAAAGGTGTATCTTTCGCGTAGCCACTACATCTTCTGACGTCAGCCAGGATGCCTCCCGTCGCTTACAAATTTCTCTCAACGTTCTCTCTACACCGTTCTAACGTCTAAGTTCAAAATTTCGTGGCGAATCTCAGGACGAAGGTTACCTTTTAGCACGCGGACAAGTTTGCTGGCTGTCCAAGGCTGCTCTAGCTGGTCGACTAACTCGGATACTGTGTCATAGAAACTATCAAATCATTTGGGTTTTGTTTAGTAATCCTAATCAACTCTTCTAAGTCACCATCCCTGTGAAATTCATGGTGACAGGTTGTCACGTACAAATCTGGTGTGCTGATCTCGGCTGCACATAATGTACAAACAGAGTTTGAGACGCTAGGAGATTTCCTAGTTGGTGATCGGTGTAAACCCATCATACTTGATAAAAATTTCAGGTTCCAAAATAGCGAGCAAAAATTAAGATAAAATTATATATGTAAAAATATTAATGATAAGGGGCGATAAAAGATAATAAAACTGAACTCTTGGCTTGATGTTCTCCTTTCGTAGGGCTGTGTATTATTTAAGCTCAAAATTCTCACGAAGGCGTAGAAGAGGTTTCCTTAAAAGAAGATATTCCATTTATTAGACTAAATTTCCAAACAACCAGTAGGTGTATACGAGAAGTCTTGGATCGTGCGCTCTTCCTCTGCACGAATATTCCAATCTAGAGGAAACTTTATCTTATTTAGGACGAATGGTAAAAAGGAAGAAAATCGTCAACTATGTAAGGATCTGGCATTTCTCTCGAGTAATACCAAGATTTTCCGTCATGTCACGTTAATGATTATTTTTTTTTTCCAGAATAGCGTTTAGTTAGCTCAAGGAAGTGTAGATCAAACCGGGACAGAAACCAAACCGGAGTTACTGTTACTCTGTTTTCCTCAGCAAAATCCACATTTCCTTTTGCTACACTTATGAAAATTTGTTGGGATTAGTCTTAGTTATGGCCAGTCAGCAATACTAGTATTGACTTGACGTGTACTCCACAACTAATTCTGAACACAAAAATTTTGGAAGTATGAGACTGAAACGGAAAATGTAAAGAAAATGATTGAAGATATTAATTCGCGAGTCTTAATGAATTAAAATTTCACTAAGGCCCCACACGTTGGGCGCCACTTTTTCTTATTTATTATTATTCTTAACTAAAATGTAACGTGTAACGAATTGAAGTAATGAAATACTAGAGTTCCTGTACTTGCGGGTGCACGCTTTAGAAGGCCGGCTCTAGCTCATGGCGTTGGGTGTGGTGGTCTTGCTTGTAGATATCTTTTCGCTTCATCCAATAATGAATAAGATCAAGAAATTGAGCGTGGTTACAAAAACAACTAAATTAAGGAGCTAGTACACGAAATCGGAGGAAGCAAATTAATATCTTCGGAAGAGGACAGTTCTAGAACAGGAGAAGAGGTTTGAGAATTTTGTCGCCTGCGAAGCACAGGTGGAATCGTGTTCGCGTATTGCCCTACCCTACCTAAGACCACTTTCCTTAAGAGCATGGCTCTAGTGGTCCCTTTCTGCACCCTACGTCCGGAGAAACATCAGCCGAGTCAGTTTTTAGGTTTTTAGAAATTCATATTTTTCGGTATTCAATGTTGCTTAAAAGTTAATAACAATGTTTATAGCTAAAAATAAGTACATACTAAAGGAAGCAAGTAATTATGCGAATATAATCTAAAGTAAGCTGAGAGAATCTAGAACAAGGTTTTCCTCGATTGCGAAATCAGAAAATAAAGGCGTATGCCGTAAGAATGTTATAATTAAAGAGTTGAAGTTACTGGCTACTAAAGATATTTAAAAAAATGAACAAAGCATTTATTTAAATATTTTATATTTTATAGTGTGTTTAACTTAGATTAGCTTACGTACTAAATAAAAATTTTAAGTACTAATGAGAATCCAATTTAAATACAAGAGAACAGTTAAAAACGACACGACTGAGTCGCTTACTCGAGTTCAAACACTTTACAGCTTATTGTTAACCCTAAAATACATCACGAAAACTTAACTTCTTACATTCTACTCTCAAAAATGGCGGTTCGGGAATTAATACATCCGAGTACAGGTTAGGTTAAATATTTAGCGGGTTCTTTTGTTTTTTCGCTCAAATTTGGAATTTAGATAAATTTAAAATCGCTTTACTTGTATTCAATGTCCATTTCGGACTATCAATCACTTTATAACTGTCCGCAAACTTAACCTCAATTTGGCACTATTTAATTGTTGTTTTTTTTATCTTCTTATTAATTTAAATGACCGTCCTGTGGGTCCCGGCTTATTGCCGATTGTGATCCTGCTGCTACGGCTGGTCCTTCGCTGTTCCTCGCTGGGAAGGCGCTCCACTTCACGGCCTGACTTAGTTTTCGTCTCTTCTTCTGCCCGCCGGCGGCGGCCCCGTCGAACCGTGGGGTCACGACAATAATGCGGATAAGTAGAAGCTGACCCTTCTGCCTTCAATTTCAGCTACGAGAATATTCACCGCATTAAATCGCAGTTCACTTTTCACATATTTTCCGAAGTTTACTGACCTGTATTCGCCCTAGTCAAAACTTGGGGTCTGCGACAAGGCGACGGTGCGATGGCTGCGCCACACGACGATCTTGTCGGCTAAAAAATATCCTTATTCACTGCCGGGAAACAAGCGAAATCACGATCAGCTGAACCAAAGACCCTAGAATAACAAGATGCGTAACGGCCATACATTGGTTTGGCACTATGCAGCCACTTTTTTGGTGACGGCCAAAATTACTCTCTTTCCGCTCACTCCCGCTGAGAGCGTAAGAAACCTAAAAATATAATTTGCTTGCTTGTGTAAGTAAAAACAAGAGACGAGAACGCGTATAAGTGTGCGTGTTGTGCTAGAAGACGATTTTCTGGCCGAAATCAATTCTGATCGAAGAAACGAATTTACATGGTACATATTAGGGTAGTTTTTGCCAATTTCCTAGCAATATGATAAATTAAAAAAAAAATTTTAAAATTCGCGCCCTGACTATTATAATTTTAAAGCTTTTTAAATTTGTTTGTTAAAATTGTTGCTCGAATTAGCTACCGTTTACACATTTATATTTATGTTTAATTCTAATTTGTCTCTCATCTGACAATTTTTTAAAAGCTAAATATTTTTTTTGAAACACTTTAAATGTTAATGTTACATCATATTAAGTCAAATGATTTAATAAATATACTAAATAATTAAATATGATAACTGTTTATTGCAAAAGTAATATCAAAGACACTAGAATTATTCTAGTTTCTTTGCTTTGGTCATATTTTGAGGCACGAAGTGCGGACACAAGCACTCAACAATCATTGCCTTATTAATTTTTCACACGCCGCAAGATGAATACTCTAATGACAAATATTCTAATATAAAGCCATTTTTGAAATTTATTTTTGTGATAATATGTACATAGATTTGGCTATTTCTAATCTATTTTCAAATAATAATAACGTTAAGGCAATGCAAAACAAGAATTTTTCGCATGGTGCCAATTGATCAAATATAATATAGATTTAAAGTCTAAGAACTTCTGAGGTGAAGGGCATATTTTGTCAAATTTACAATGCATGAGCATACGTGTGCACACATACAGTTGTCTGCTATCACACTTTGTGCGTTGAAAAGAGCTGTTCGCTGTAGCGCTCTTCGCTCTCTCGCTCTCTAACAAAAATTCGAGAGAGCCTGGAGCCACCTCTAGAGCCACGGCCAAAAAATTGTGTGCCAAAAAATCGTATGGCGTTACGCATCTTGTTATTCTAGTGTCTTTGGCTGAACCATACTTTTTCCGATAACCGAATTATCCCAAACTTATCGGGTGCAGCTTATAAGAGTTGCACACTGTCCGGTATATCATAGCTACACCATACTGCATCTAGTATGACTTTACATTGGTGTGACCAAGCTGACTACAAGCCCACTATCGATTATTCATCGAGACTTTATCGCCTACTGCTTCAGTCGCCTCTACAAAACCCCCCGCTACACTCAGACTAGGGTACAGACTAGGGTACAGAGACCGGGCCAGAAATAATATCGTCATATTCTTTCTATGGTTTTGTGAATGCCACCATGCGCAGCTAACGGACTATCGTGTGCGCGAGCCAGAATCTGCGATACTAATTCTTTGGGGACCCAAAGCTTCCAGGCGTATTCGTCATGCATTTGTTCCCCAGTCAGGTGCTCAGCTTTTCTGTATAAAAACCCGTTCTCCACCCTAAGATCAGGAAAATTCGAGGTATTTTCCTTCACGGTCTCTACTAATTTTGAGTACTCACTGGACTGGAAAAATTCGAAATCTAAATCAACAATCAAGTTATCTTTCAAGTCCGCAGCGGCCACAATCTCTTCGTTTACACGAGACAATGTATCCGGGACGATATTTAACGAACCCTTACGGTGTTCAATCTCAAATTTGAATCTCTGCAAAGCTAATGCCCATCGCGCCAGTCGCGAATTTAAATCGTGATTGGACATTAACCACTTAAGCGAAGCATGGTCGGTTACTATCTTAAATGGGAGTCCTTCCACGTATGCTCGGAAGTTCTTGAGAGCTACTATAGCGGCCAAACATTCCTCCTCGGTGACTGTATAATTGCGCTGCGCTTTGTTCAGCTTCTTTGAGACGAACGCGATAGGACGCTCGTCACCGTCTTCAGATACTTGCACCAGCACTGCCCCTACACCTGACTTACTAGCGTCGCAATGTATTGCAAACGGCTTCGCAAAATCCGGGCTACACAGGACCGGAACTTTTCTAAGGCACTCTTTGAGCTTGTTGAACGCTTCAGTTGCCTCCTTCGTTAAAACGAACTTCCGCTTCGTAGTCATTAAGTCCGTCAATGGCGCAGAAAGTGTCGCGAAGTTTGCGACGAATTTCCGGTACCATCCACACAATCCCATGAAACTGCCCAAGCTTTTCAAGCTCTTCGGTAATGGAAAATCGGTAATCGCGGCCACCTTTTCAGGGTCCGTGCGTATTCCTCCGTCTCCGATAATGTGGCCCAAATAGCGTACTCGTCGCATACAAAAGTGACTCTTAGCAACGTTTAGCGTTAATCCAGCGCGCTTTAAGTGCAGGTCTAACTCCCCTTCAAAACTGGAAGATACTCAATAGGTCAACAAAATAAATAAAAACCTCATTTCTCAAATGAGCAGGCACCACTTTGTCCATTAGCCGCGACATAGTGCTCGTGGCGTTACATAACCCAAAAGGCATGACTGTAAATTGGTATAACTGTCTACCTAGGACGGTAAAAGCTGTTTTGTCCCGAGATTGAGGATCCAAAGGGACCTGCCAATATGCATCCTTCAGATCCAGGCTCGATATGTACTCGGCCCTCGGTAAACGACTCAGTATCCCGTTTATTTGGGGTAACGGATATGCATCCTTCTCCGTAAAACTGTTGACTTTGCGACAGTCAAGAAAATTTCTGACTTTACCTGGTTTAGTCACCATCACGATTGGCGAAGACCAAGCACTCTCCGACTCTTCTATCACCCCTAAGCGCAACATCCTGTCAATTTCCGCATACATAGCTTTTTCGACGGCGGGGGAGACAGGGAAATGCCGTTGCTTCACAGGCCTAGCTGTTCCCACATCAATCGAGTGAGAGACCAAATTAGTCTTACCTAACCCTTCCTGACTAAGTGAGGGAAAACAGTTGATTACATTCGCCAACTTAGCCTTGTCAACTTCGCATAATTCGTGCTGATCGACTACCGTTTGTATGTTGGGCTCAGGCGACAATATTTCGGCTATTTTCAAACTAGTGGGGAGATGGTCATATAATTGCCAAAAGTTAATTCCCAAATAGAGATCCTGCTTCAGCGATGGCACGACATATAATTTCAAAAGTTTTTTCCTGTCACCGTAATCCACGTCTATTTTCAGCAGTCCTACTATACGTTGAGAATTACCATCTGCTGTCGCAGCTTCTCCTCTTAACGACTTGAACTTCTCGCTTTCCATCGCAGCTTGTACTAACCCTCCTCCAATACAACTAATCGACGCGCCTGAATCCAACAATCCATAAACCATGCGATTCAATAAGCGAATCGGTAAGAACGGTCGAGGGTCTCGAGGTCCTGTCGGGATAGAACTAATGTACTCCAAACTGGCTTTACACTTTTTGACGTTCTTCCAAAACAATTTCAAGCGTCGAGAACTGCGAGATTTCCGCTTAAGAATTGCAGGAGATTTTCTGAGATCTGGAATGCAGACATTCCGTAACTCCGAAATTTTGCTGTGAAGCAGTGTATAAGCAAGTTTAATGGGTACATCAGGGAGGGGAAGAGACACACTGTTATCGGTGTTCTCTACTGGTCGGTCATCGTTGCTTGATTTCGTGCGGCATTCGAAGTCTTCCGTTTGACTGGCAACTTCGACATGCCCACCTTGAAGTTGTTTGAGCACTTTTTGCAACTTGGATTATATGTGTTAGCTGCACCACACCCGTACCACAAAACCCGTCTTTCGGCTAGACATTCTAGATATCGGTGTCCTTCTACTCGGCAATTCCAACACAGTATACAAAAAGCTTCACTGTCATTCTCGCTACAGTATGTTGACCACACCTCATCTTCAATCTCCTGACAGACCTAAGATATCTCACGTTTAAAAGGTGTATCTTTCGCGTAGCCACTAAATCTTCTGACCTCTGCCAAGATGCCTCCCGACACTTACAAATTTTTTCAACGTTTTCTCTACACCGCTCATGCGTCTATATTCACCATGTCGTGGGAATCACACGACGAAAGATACCTTTTAGCACGCGGACAAAGGTGCTGGCTGTCCAAGGCTGCTCTAGATGTCGACTAACTCGGACACTGTGTCGTAGAAACTATCAAATCATTGGTTTTTGTTTAGAAATCCTAATCAACTCTTCTAAGTCACCATCGTCTCGACTCTGTCGAAATTGCAGTCGTAGGGCTGTACAAAACCTATCCCACAGAATCTCACCGTTGGCTTTATGATAGCGCCAAAAGAAGTCATTAGCCTTGCCTTCAAACAAAACGCTTATGTTCCTACATAACAAGTTGAAATTTCCATTCAACGTCTGCCTTGTAAGTGCCTCGACTCTGTATGTAAAGTTGTCCACTGACACTCCTACACCGGAATATTTTATTTTCCAACCATTTAGTATGTGGACGACTTTATCCGGCCTATCAAACAAATCGGAAGACGCGCTTCGTGGAGAGGGAACAGGATTTGGCGTTGTTAAATACTGCCTCTCATAGGCACTCGGTTGGCCAGCGGACATTTCACTGGCTGTAACGACTACTGCCGGACTCGGAGCGGACATTATTCGCTGCATACTTGTGGTGATAGCGTTTTGTACTAAGTCCGTCATCTTCTCTGATAACGTTGCTAGAAGCCTACGCTAAAGCTACCGCATTAGCACTTACAGCGCTTGAACTAGCTTCATTGGTGTTAGCACCGCGAGCTGATGTCGAAGGGCCCCCGTATACAGTTGCGGGTAGAAGATTTTTAGTTTTACTACGAGTTTCTATCCCTACCCTTTCGGTTGGTTCGGCTGGAGGTCTACAGGTTAGTTTACACATTGGACACATCTCACTTTTTTTAAAATGATTCCCAATGCATTCCCTGTGAAATTCATGGTGACAGGTTGTCACGTACAAATCTGGTGTGCTGATCTCGGCTGCACATAATGTACAAACAGAGTTTGAGACGCTAGGAGATTTCCTAGTTGGTGATCGGTGTAAACCCATCATACTTGATAAAAATTTCAGGTTCCAAAATAGCGAGCAAAAATTAAGATAAAATTATATATGTAAAAATATTAATGATAAGGGGCGATAAAAGATAATAAAACTGAACTCTTGGCTTGATGTTCTCCTTTCGTAGGGCTGTGTATTATTTAAGCTCAAAATTCTCACGAAGGCGTAGAAGAGGTTTCCTTAAAAGAAGATATTCCATTTATTAGACTTAATTTCCAAACAACCAGTAGGTGTATACGAGAAGTCTTGGATCGTGCGCTCTTCCTCTGCACGAATATTCCAATCTAGAGGAAACTTTATCTTATTTAGGACGAATGGTAAAAAGGAAGAAAATCGTCAACTATGTAAGGATCTGGCATTTCTCTCGAGTAATACCAAGATTTTCCGTCATGTCACGTTAATGATTATTTTTTTTTCCAGAATAGCGTTTAGTTAGCTCAAGGAAGTGTAGATCAAACCGGGACAGAAACCAAACCGGAGTTACTGTTACTCTGCTTTCCTCAGCAAAATCCACATTTCCTTTTGCTACACTTAGGAAAATTTTTTGGGATTAGTCTTAGTTATGGCCAGTCAGCAATACTAGTATTGACTTGACGTGTACTCCACAACTAATTCTGAACACAAAAATTTTGGAAGTATGAGACTGAAACGGAAAATGTAAAGAAAATGATTGAAGATATTAATTCGCGAGTCTTAATGAATTAAAAATTCACTAAGGCCCCACACGTTGGGCGCCACTTTTTCTTATTTATTATTATTCTTAACTAAACTGTAACGTGTAACGAATTGAAGTAATGAAATACTAGAGTTCCTGTACTTGCGGGTGCACGCTTTAGAAGGCCGGCTCTAGCTCATGGCGTTGGGTGTGGTGGTCTTGCTTGTAGATATCTTTTCGCTTCATCCAATAATGAATAAGATCAAGAAATTGAGCGTGGTTACAAAAACAACTAAATTAAGGAGCTAGTACACGAAATCGGAGGAAGCAAATTAATATCTTCGGAAGAGGACAGTTCTAGAACAGGAGAAGAGGTTTGAGAATTTTGTCGCCTGCGAAGCACAGGTGGAATCGTGTTCGCGTATTGCCCTACCCTACCTAAGACCACTTTCCTTAAGAGCATGGCTCTAGTGGTCCCTTTCTGCACCCTACGTCCGGAGAAACATCAGCCGAGTCAGTTTTTAGGTTTTTAGAAATTCATATTTTTCGGTATTCAATGTTGCTTAAAAGTTAATAACAATGTTTATAGCTAAAAATAAGTACATACTAAAGGAAGCAAGTAATTATGCGAATATAATCTAAAGTAAGCTGAGAGAATCTAGAACAAGGTTTTCCTCGATTGCGAAATCAGAAAATAAAGGCGTATGCCGTAAGAATGTTATAATTAAAGAGTTGAAGTTACTGGCTACTAAAGATATTTAAAAAAATTAACAAAGCATTTATTTAAATATTTTATATTTTATAGTGTGTTTAACTTAGATTAGCTTACGTACTAAATAAAAATTTTAAGTACTAGTGAGAATCCAATTTAAATACAAGAGAACAGTTAAAAACGACACGACTGAGTCGCTTACTCGAGTTCAAACACTTTTTACAGCTTATTGTTAACCCTAAAATACATCACGAAAACTTAACTTCTTACATTCTACTCTCAAAAATGGCGGTTCGGGAATTAATACATCCGAGTACAGGTTAGGTTAAATATTTAGCGGGTTCTTTTGTTTTTTCGCTCAAATTTGGAATTTAGATAAATTTAAAATCGCTTTACTTGTATTCAATGTCCATTTCGGACTATCAATCTCTTTATAACTGTCAGCAAACTTAACCTCAATTTGCGCCACACGACGATCTTGTCGGCTAAAAAATATCCTTATTCACTGCCGGGAAACAAGCGAAATCACGATCAGCTGAACCATACTTTTTCCGATAACCGAATTATCCCAAACTTATCGGGTGCAGCTTATAAGAGTTGCACACTGTCCGGTATATCATAGCTACACCATACTGCATCTAGTATGACTTTACATTGGTGTGACCAAGCTGACTACAAGCCCACTATCGATTATTCATCGAGACTTTATCGCCTACTGCTTCAGTCGCCTCTACAAAACCCCCCGCTACACTCAGACTAGGGTACTCATAGACACCCTAGGCTGAGACCGACTACAGGCACCTTACTGCCGAATGTCCTTGGCATGATAAGTTCCCACAACTCGTCCTTGGAGGTCTTCCAGCTCGTAATAAGCGTTGCCGATCTTCTTCCGAACTCGCGATTTTATGAACGTCGGTCCAAACTTGGCGTTATAACCAGTTTGAAAACAGCTGGGCTTGAAATTCCGGCGATAAACTTCTTGTCCTTCGACAAACGATACCATACGAGAACGGATATTATATCTCTGGAAGAATCGCTGAGACTCAGGCGCTTTTCCTAATGGCGGTCTGAGATGTGAAATTTGGAGATTTAGTACTCTTACAAACCTCACATGCACTAATATAAGCCCTGACGTCCGAAACGAGACCGGGCCAGAAATAATATCGTCATATTCCTTCACGGTCTCTACTAATTTTGAGTACTCACTGGACTGGAAAAATTCGAAATCTAAATCAACAATCAAGTTATCTTTCAAGTCCGCAGCGGCCACAATCTCTTCGTTTACACGAGACAATGTATCCGGGACGATATTTAACGAACCTGTTCGAGTTACGGGGTTTGGACTGTCACCCGCTCTCCGCTCCCTCTTACGTTCTCCACTCCCTCTTACGTTCTCCCGCTCTTCACCACAGAGTCTCCGAGGAGTCTCCGCTGCGCTTGGGAGAACCCAACGCATTAGAATAAGCTTTAGTGTGTAAAACTACCTCGAACAATAAAGCATACGCCGGTCGCGCATTAGTGTTGTCCGAGTTAAAAGCCAACATGGCAAACCCCAATAATCTAATAAGACCACCGGTTCTCAGTTCAAATGAGAGACCGGTACCCGTAGAAAGACCCGACCTGCCTGAACGGCAGCGCGTAGATATGAATGTTGAACAGTTGACAGGGTTAATTGGCCAAACGGTAGCCCTGGACTGATAAAACAAATGAACAATGACACACTTGACTTTACTGACGTGAGAGATCAGGTCGTCGAGCCTGAATACAGAAACAATTTAGGGGACTTTGACAGGGTACCTGATATCGTAAAATCGATCAGGGAATTCTCTGATACCATAAGAATCAAAAATTGTCGGAAGTGCCGACGTGGCACTCGAGTCCTACAGCATTCCGCTGGATTGGAATGCCATGTCAAGATGTCTCACTCTGCATTACGCAGACAAACGAGACATAACTACACTAGAATACCAAATGTCAATTTTGGTCCAAGGTCGCCAACAGTCGGTGGAAGACTTCCACCAAGACGTTTATTAAAACCTCTCCCTTATTTTGAATAAGCTTAGCTGCATGCAAATGACCCGAGAATCTGAGCATTTCATTACAAAAATGTACAGAGATAAAGCTCTGGACACTTTTATTAGAGGCCTTCGAGGAGACTTACCTCGCCTCTTGGCTAGTAGCTAAGGGCTGGCGAGATTGAGATTGAGAATTGAAATTTGTTTAGAAACTGTGGAAGGGTGCTATGTTTATAGGTTGAATAACTTGCATGGTCAGCATTCCCACGCTAATCAAATGCCGCTATATACATAATGTGCGAGCATAGCATTTTCTCTCAACTCTCTTAACCGAATTCACCAGGAAGCGAAGGTGCACTTCATAGCCTAAGGGGAATATTGTTGGAATATAACTGATACGAGTCTAACTATAAAAATAAACGAAGCTATTGCTCCAGAAAAACACTCAAAGGATTTTTCAATATAACAGCCTAATTATAATCGGTCGGTGTTCTTCTTAAGAATAACTATTGTAATCATGCAGTAAAATAACATTATATTTGTTTACATATGAGTATTTTATTATTTTATTACACATATAAAACTTACGTAGTTACTATTTCGAGTCGAATAAATGATCCGTCTATGACAAAGACAAAGATCAACGCTGAAGCCAATTATAAATTGAAACACAAATAATTTCAGTGAGCGTCTTTATTTTAAAACTGTCAGCTTAAGACTGACTGTACAGAGTTTTGATCGGCTCGAAGTGAGTCGCGAGAAACGGGAATGTCTAATCAGTATATGTGTACAAAAAGAACGGAATAAGAACGGTATGGATGCACAACAAATCATGCGCTTAAGTGTAAGCAAAAATGTAAATTGGTTTCATGTGTTTATGCATGTGCAAGATTGTATGTACAATGCTTGTGTAAGCGTAATATGTGAAGCATATTATGCTACTTCCCTCCCCTTAAAATGAAGCTTATGCTTGTATTGGGCTTGACGCATATAATCTTGGTAATGCAGTTGGGTTTATATCTTGTGTTTCCATAATTGTTTTTGTTATTTTTAGTCTTAAGTAGATACAAACTATACTAAAATGTGAGTGATACGATAATAGAGACTGTAATATTATTATTTGATATTAGTTTTACAATGTCTTTATGTTCTATTGGTTTTATTTTTATTAGTTCAATGGGTGTGTACAATGGTGTTAGATTTATTTCGGGATTCAGCTGGTTTTCGTTTAACGTTATTTTTCCTATTTTGATTTTACATTGTTTTATTGTTATTATTTTGTTGCCGTTAGTTGTTACATTTTTATTTATTTCTTGGCAATCTTGTTCTATAATAGTATTTCTTATATTCCAAGTAAGTATATTGATGGCTCTACATATTTAATTATCTGGTTAACTGTTGTAGGGATGAAATAGCATATTGGTTTAGTTCTTTTTGTAATTTTCTTAATACATTCGTTGTTTATTTCTTTACAATTTCGGTTATAGACTTTGCCATGTTCTTCAAAATAAGTATCTTTAGGGTAGGTAAATAGGGATGTCTCCTATGATAAACGTGAGGAGGGGTATTATGATGAACCAGGGGCCTGTGAAATGGGAAGTTTATTATTTTTGTTCTTTTTTTAAATTGGGTCTTGTAGTAATGTGTTTCTCTATTCCTATTGGTGATTTTATAATGGTCTTCGTCAGTTTGTTCGACGTTCTTTAATTATTATTTAAAGATTAATTTAAAAGGGTTTTCTAATTTCCGTTTTTGCAACGGTCCATTTCTATATCTAGTGTCGACGTTATATTATGTTCGGTCTTTGTTTATTTCGTTAATTTTTATTTCCTTGTTGTGCTGGGTATCTAGAATAAACAAATATGTGGGCAGGAGTTTGTCCAGTAGTGTCATGTTTGGTCTTGTGGTTGTAAATGTAAAGAATCGTTTCTATTTTACTGAGTTTAGCGGATTTTTTCGTTAATTGTTTTACGGAGCCTTTCTATATCGGCAACACCTGTTTTTGTGGTATTGAGTTGTTATTCTACATTTTCAGTTTCGAGCCAACGTTTGAGGGCTAGACCATCTCTATCTGCCTTTAGAATTTCGGGTTTCCCCAACTGATTAAATACGCGCATTAGAGCATTTTTGCACTCTATTGTGATTGCCAGATACATTAATGAGCCAATCAGCGATTGATTCACCTTCTGACAATCGGCCTTGTCACATTTTACTTCAAAGCCTGCTTCCAGGGGATTAGATTCAACTTACAATCCTGCATTGAATAATCATTGAGAAGGCTCTCAATATACTGCATGTGGCCAATCCTGATGCCACCAGTTTCTCCGTCACGTTCAATTTCGATACCCAGGAAATGTCTTAGCTCGCCCCCGTCTACGACATCGAATTCTTTAGAAATTGATTGAACTGGCTATGATAAGGGCGTCTACGTACACTACAACAAGGTTCTTACTTTGTCCAGAACTACGGGTGTAAACACTCGTGTAGGGCATGAAGAAAACCCAATCCTTTCCAGTACTTCATTCAGTAGTTTATTCCATTCTCGGCGGCTCTGCTTCAGTCCATATATAGATTTGTGTAGCCTCAGCACCTTCTTTGGATATCGTTCATCGATGAATCCCTCCGGCTGCCTCATATATACCATTTCGTGAAGATCACCATTCAAATGTGCAGACGAGACGTCCATTTGGTGCATGTAGAGACCGTTTTCCACCGCCAAAGCAATTACTAATTTGATTGATGAGTAGCGTGCCACTGGTGAGAACGTATCCGCACCCTTTTGCGACAAGTCGAGACTTAAAGCGCTCGACCTTGCCCATCTTGTTACGCTTCACTGCAAAGACCCATTTTGACCCAATGGCCTTCTCACCTGCCGGCAAATCCACCAATGACCAGGTTTTGTTTGCACGTGGCTCTTCAACTCCTTCTGCATTGAGGTTCTCCATTCTTCACAGTTCCTTATGGTTAACGCCTCCTTGACGCTTGTTGGAATTGGAACCTCATCCGTACTCATGCCGTTGACCATGTTGTATTGTTTTCGCGGTCTTCCAGGTTTACCAGTATAAATCTTCTTTGGCCGTCCAGGTCCTCTGACTTCGGTGGCTTCATTGTCTTCAGTGGATGACGCTTCTCCCTCTGAATCGTGTTGCTCGACAGACGCAACGTCGTCAACGTGTTTATCTGACACCTGGAAAAAATCATCTTGTTTCTTACCCTCAGCAACACAGACTGGAAGGTGGTGCATCTCCACAAGTTGAACATCGGGAGAAAGGAACTGCTTGCCCTGCCTTCATACCATCATCCTGGTCGTTCTCAAATACAATTACGTCACGAGCAACACAGATATTCTTCCTGATAGGATTGAACAGGCGATATCCCTTAGAAGCATCAGAGTATCCAACCAAAAAATTTTTTTCTCCCTTCGCAGAAAACTTCCTTTTTGTGGATTTGTTAAGCACGATAGCCTTCGAACCAAATATCTTCAGGTGGGACACATATGGCTTTCTTCCAGTCCAAGACTCGAACGGTATTGATAGCTTCAGCCCGACTGGGTTTCACAAATTATCTAAGAAGACAATACATAGGTTCTATTTTTGAAAAATTCTCCGACATTAATGTTATAACATTAATTAGGACACCTCCCTATTGGCCTCACGAGAACGACGAGGACGAAAATATGAATCGATCCCTGGTAAAGATGTCACACCACATAGCACTACAAGTACCTTTCCTTCTGGGCTAATGACCAAACGTCCAAGATATTGCTGGCCAAGTCCACGATTCAAGATAAAAAGATACTGTCTGCTTGAAGAAACACAAGGGGAAAGTAGAGGCAGTTGACTTCCCAAACAGTCGATTTTCCGGACCTGGTTAAAGCTAAAACTGATAAAAAAAAAGGAGGGATGGAGCTAACTACTGAGGACGAGCTGAGGAGCCTTGGTGTCCCCTGCAGTAGTCATGATGTTTTAAACATTCGACTTGCAAAACATAATTGATACTATAACACTGGCAACAATTGATTTATTTAACACAAAAATGTTAAATAATGAAAACATTAAAGAAATATTAAATCATTGACAAAAGCATTATTGCAGATCTAATGGATATCTCCGTATTCAAAATTGTACTACATAATTTAATTATTTATATCAAATACCCTTTAATAACAAAAGAGTGCGTAATTTATTATGCCAGGTCCATTTTCAAATAGATGGAAAATGACTAATAAGTAATCAGATCGCAAAATGTGAAAATAGTTTTTATGAAATATCTAATTTTAAGAACTAACTTTTTAGTAAGCATGGTATTTTAAGTAAACTTGTTTTACCTTACCTTTTACCTTAAAGAATCTGGAAATATCAGATTATATAAAATACAAAAATTTGACTTACTCTTGACAACATTAATATTTTAGACCCATTTATTAAAATTGAATTTATTGAAGACGCGATCGGGTGTGCGCGAGTTACCACTAAACATTCACCACTCTCCTGAAACCGTCCAGATTCCGCTGAATGACAACGGCATCAAGGGCCATAACAACAACAACTCAGTAGTCCACATACATGAAAAAACACATATTATTAAATAAGCTCATACACATGTTACACACACACTTTGAGCATACAAGTTATTGCCCTATAAGTTATTGTCCCACATCTTATATTTCAACATCATTTTTGGGTAATCACAAGTGCCCGAAATGCTGACCAAAGGTCTGCATTCTTTCCGATGTCAACGACCAGCTAAAAGTGCGATCATCTGCACTCCTCCACCTCGTAGCCGCTGACGACCACTGATTCGCTGCCGACGCCACACTTGATTGCTAGGGACTTAGGGAAATATTTTGTATCTTAGCTTTAGTTTCAAATGAACAATTACGATAAACGGTCGCTTGCGATCTACAAAATAAAAATCAATAAACTGTAATTTTTTACTGGCGCCCGAACAGGGACCAGCGAATAACGCGTACGACAGACAAAATTCTTAGTCGCGAAGCAAAATAAAATTTTGCAAAAAAAAAAAATCGTTCGTTAAACTAGTGCCGAAGAAACTCCCGTGAGTTAATAAAAAATTCGCGGTCGGCATTTAAAAAAAAAAAACTTTTGTTTTCCGGAAGAGGAAAATATTCAACGGCAGAATATTGCCCATCGGTGGATCACATCTTTTGTCAGGCCAGCCCGCAGAAGACCTTCTTTGGAGTGCAAGCTCGAACAGTTCGAATGATTTAAATTGCCAAGATCATAACACTCGTGCCTTTTTGTTTTGTTTAAGTTCGCTTTGTGTAAGTGTTGTCCGAGTTAAAAGCCAACATGGCAAACCCCAATAATCTAATAAGACCACCGGTTCTCAGTTCAAATGAGAGACCGGTACCCGTAGAAAGACCCGACCTGCCTGAACGGCAGCGCATAGATATGAATGTTGAACAGTTGACAGGGTTAATTGGCCAAACGGTAGCCCTGGACTGATAAAACAAATGAACAATGACACACTTGACTTTACTGACGTGAGAGATCAGGTCGTCGAGCCTGAATACAGAAACAATTTAGGGGACTTTGACAGGGTACCTGATATCGTAAAATCGATCAGGGAATTCTCTGATACCATAAGAATCAAAAATTGTCGGAAGTGCCGACGTGGCACTCGAGTCCTACAGCATTCCGCTGGATTGGAATGCCATGTCAAGATGTCTCACTCTGCATTACGCAGACAAACGAGACATAACTACACTAGAATACCAAATGTCAATTTTGGTCCAAGGTCGCCAACAGTCGGTGGAAGACTTCCACCAAGACGTTTATTAAAACCTCTCCCTTATTTTGAATAAGCTTAGCTGCATGCAAATGACCCGAGAATCTGAGCATTTCATTACAAAAATGTACAGAGATAAAGCTCTGGACACTTTTATTAGAGGCCTTCGAGGAGACTTACCTCGCCTCTTGGCTAGTAGCTAAGGGCTGGCGAGATTGAGATGAGAATTGAAATTTGTTTAGAAACTGTGGAAGGGTGCTATGTTTATAGGTTGAATAACTTGCATGGTCAGCATTCCCACGCTAATCAAATGCCGCTATATACATAATGTGCGAGCATAGCATTTTCTCTCAACTCTCTTAACCGAATTCACCAGGAAGCGAAGGTGCACTTCATAGCCTAAGGGGAATATTGTTGGAATATAACTGATACGAGTCTAACTATAAAAATAAACGAAGCTATTGCTCCAGAAAAACACTCAAAGGATTTTTCAATATAACAGCCTAATTATAATCGGTCGGTGTTCTTCTTAAGAATAACTATTGTAATCATGCAGTAAAATAACATTATATTTGTTTACATATGAGTATTTTATTATTTTATTACACATATAAAACTTACGTAGTTACTATTTCGAGTCGAATAAATGATCCGTCTATGACAAAGACAAAGATCAACGCTGAAGCCAATTATAAATTGAAACACAAATAATTTCAGTGAGCGTCTTTATTTTAAAACTGTCAGCTTAAGACTGACTGTACAGAGTTTTGATCGGCTCGAAGTGAGTCGCGAGAAACGGGAATGTCTAATCAGTATATGTGTACAAAAAGAACGGAATAAGAACGGTATGGATGCACAACAAATCATGCGCTTAAGTGTAAGCAAAAATGTAAATTGGTTTCATGTGTTTATGCATGTGCAAGATTGTATGTACAATGCTTGTGTAAGCGTAATATGTGAAGCATATTATGCTACTTCCCTCCCCTTAAAATGAAGCTTATGCTTGTATTGGGCTTGACGCATATAATCTTGGTAATGCAGTTGGGTTTATATCTTGTGTTTCCATAATTGTTTTTGTTATTTTTAGTCTTAAGTAGATACAAACTATACTAAAATGTGAGTGATACGATAATAGAGACTGTAATATTATTATTTGATATTAGTTTTACAATGTCTTTATGTTCTATTGGTTTTATTTTTATTAGTTCAATGGGTGTGTACAATGGTGTTAGATTTATTTCGGGATTCAGCTGGTTTTCGTTTAACGTTATTTTTCCTATTTTGATTTTACATTGTTTTATTGTTATTATTTTGTTGCCGTTAGTTGTTACATTTTTATTTATTTCTTGGCAATCTTGTTCTATAATAGTATTTCTTATATTCCAAGTAAGTATATTGATGGCTCTACATATTTAATTATCTGGTTAACTGTTGTAGGGATGAAATAGCATATTGGTTTAGTTCTTTTTGTAATTTTCTTAATACATTCGTTGTTTATTTCTTTACAATTTCGGTTATAGACTTTGCCATGTTCTTCAAAATAAGTATCTTTAGGGTAGGTAAATAGGGATGTCTCCTATGATAAACGTGAGGAGGGGTATTATGATGAACCAGGGGCCTGTGAAATGGGAAGTTTATTATTTTTGTTCTTTTTTTAAATTGGGTCTTGTAGTAATGTGTTTCTCTATTCCTATTGGTGATTTTATAATGGTCTTCGTCAGTTTGTTCGACGTTCTTTAATTATTATTTAAAGATTAATTTAAAAGGGTTTTCTAATTTCCGTTTTTGCAACGGTCCATTTCTATATCTAGTGTCGACGTTATATTATGTTCGGTCTTTGTTTATTTCGTTAATTTTTATTTCCTTGTTGTGCTGGGTATCTAGAATAAACAAATATGTGGGCAGGAGTTTGTCCAGTAGTGTCATGTTTGGTCTTGTGGTTGTAAATGTAAAGAATCGTTTCTATTTTACTGAGTTTAGCGGATTTTTTCGTTAATTGTTTTACGGAGCCTTTCTATATCGGCAACACCTGTTTTTGTGGTATTGAGTTGTTATTCTACATTTTCAGTTTCGAGCCAACGTTTGAGGGCTAGACCATCTCTATCTGCCTTTAGAATTTCGGGTTTCCCCAACTGATTAAATACGCGCATTAGAGCATTTTTGCACTCTATTGTGATTGCCAGATACATTAATGAGCCAATCAGCGATTGATTCACCTTCTGACAATCGGCCTTGTCACATTTTACTTCAAAGCCTGCTTCCAGGGGATTAGATTCAACTTACAATCCTGCATTGAATAATCATTGAGAAGGCTCTCAATATACTGCATGTGGCCAATCCTGATGCCACCAGTTTCTCCGTCACGTTCAATTTCGATACCCAGGAAATGTCTTAGCTCGCCCCCGTCTACGACATCGAATTCTTTAGAAATTGATTGAACTGGCTATGATAAGGGCGTCTACGTACACTACAACAAGGTTCTTACTTTGTCCAGAACTACGGGTGTAAACACTCGTGTAGGGCATGAAGAAAACCCAATCCTTTCCAGTACTTCATTCAGTAGTTTATTCCATTCTCGGCGGCTCTGCTTCAGTCCATATATAGATTTGTGTAGCCTCAGCACCTTCTTTGGATATCGTTCATCGATGAATCCCTCCGGCTGCCTCATATATACCATTTCGTGAAGATCACCATTCAAATGTGCAGACGAGACGTCCATTTGGTGCATGTAGAGACCGTTTTCCACCGCCAAAGCAATTACTAATTTGATTGATGAGTAGCGTGCCACTGGTGAGAACGTATCCGCACCCTTTTGCGACAAGTCGAGACTTAAAGCGCTCGACCTTGCCCATCTTGTTACGCTTCACTGCAAAGACCCATTTTGACCCAATGGCCTTCTCACCTGCCGGCAAATCCACCAATGACCAGGTTTTGTTTGCACGTGGCTCTTCAACTCCTTCTGCATTGAGGTTCTCCATTCTTCACAGTTCCTTATGGTTAACGCCTCCTTGACGCTTGTTGGAATTGGAACCTCATACGTACTCATGCCGTTGACCATGTTGTATTGTTTTCGCGGTCTTCCAGGTTTACCAGTATAAATCTTCTTTGGCCGTCCAGGTCCTCTGACTTCGGTGGCTTCATTGTCTTCAGTGGATGACGCTTCTCCCTCTGAATCGTGTTGCTCGACAGACGCAACGTCGTCAACGTGTTTATCTGACACCTGGAAAAAATCATCTTGTTTCTTACCCTCAGCAACACAGACTGGAAGGTGGTGCATCTCCACAAGTTGAACATCGGGAGAAAGGAACTGCTTGCCCTGCCTTCATACCATCATCCTGGTCGTTCTCAAATACAATTACGTCACGAGCAACACAGATATTCTTCCTGATAGGATTGAACAGGCGATATCCCTTAGAAGCATCAGAGTATCCAACCAAAAAATTTTCTTCTCCCTTCGCAGAAAACTTCCTTTTTGTGGATTTGTTAAGCACGATAGCCTTCGAACCAAATATCTTCAGGTGGGACACATATGGCTTTCTTCCAGTCCAAGACTCGAACGGTATTGATAGCTTCAGCCCGACTGGGTTTCACAAATTATCTAAGAAGACAATACATAGGTTCTATTTTTGAAAAATTCTCCGACATTAATGTTATAACATTAATTAGGACACCTCCCTATTGGCCTCACAAGAACGACGAGGACGAAAATATGAATCGATCCCTGGTAAAGATGTCACACCACATAGCACTACAAGTACCTTTCCTTCTGGGCTAATGACCAAACGTCCAAGATATTGCTGGCCAAGTCCACGATTCAAGATAAAAAGATACTGTCTGCTTGAAGAAACACAAGGGGAAAGTAGAGGCAGTTGACTTCCCAAACAGTCGATTTTCCGGACCTGGTTAAAGCTAAAACTGATAAAAAAAAGGAGGGATGGAGCTAACTACTGAGGACGAGCTGAGGAGCCTTGGTGTCCCCTGCAGTAGTCATGATGTTTTAAACATTCGACTTGCAAAACATAATTGATACTATAACACTGGCAACAATTGATTTATTTAACACAAAAATGTTAAATAATGAAAACATTAAAGAAATATTAAATCATTGACAAAAGCATTATTGCAGATCTAATGGATATCTCCGTATTCAAAATTGTACTACATAATTTAATTATTTATATCAAATACCCTTTAATAACAAAAGAGTGCGTAATTTATTATGCCAGGTCCATTTTCAAATAGATGGAAAATGACTAATAAGTAATCAGATCGCAAAATGTGAAAATAGTTTTTATGAAATATCTAATTTTAAGAACTAACTTTTTAGTAAGCATGGTATTTTAAGTAAACTTGTTTTACCTTACCTTTTACCTTAAAGAATCTGGAAATATCAGATTATATAAAATCCAAAAATTTGACTTACTCTTGACAACATTAATATTTTAGACCCATTTATTAAAATTGAATTTATTGAAGACGCGATCGGGTGTGCGCGAGTTACCACTAAACATTCACCACTCTCCTGAAACCGTCCAGATTCCGCTGAATGACAACGGCATCAAGGGCCATAACAACAACAACTCAGTAGTCCACATACATGAAAAAACACATATTATTAAATAAGCTCATACACATGTTACACACACACTTTGAGCATACAAGTTATTGCCCTATAAGTTATTGTCCCACATCTTATATTTCAACATCATTTTTGGGTAATCACAAGTGCCCGAAATGCTGACCAAAGGTCTGCATTCTTTCCGATGTCAACGACCAGCTAAAAGTGCGATCATCTGCACTCCTCCACCTCGTAGCCGCTGACGACCACTGATTCGCTGCCGACGCCACACTTGATTGCTAGGGACTTAGGGAAATATTTTGTATCTTAGCTTTAGTTTCAAATGAACAATTACGATAAACGGTCGCTTGCGATCTACAAAATAAAAATCAATAAACTGTAATTTTTTACTGGCGCCCGAACAGGGACCAGCGAATAACGCGTACGACAGACAAAATTCTTAGTCGCGAAGCAAAATAAAATTTTGCAAAAAAAAAAAATCGTTCGTTAAACTAGTGCCGAAGAAACTCCCGTGAGTTAATAAAAAATTCGCGGTCGGCATTTAAAAAAAAAAAACTTTTGTTTTCCGGAAGAGGAAAATATTCAACGGCAGAATATTGCCCATCGGTGGATCACATCTTTTGTCAGGCCAGCCCGCAGAAGACCTTCTTTGGAGTGCAAGCTCGAACAGTTCGAATGATTTAAATTGCCAAGATCATAACACTCGTGCCTTTTTGTTTTGTTTAAGTTCGCTTTGTGTAAGTGTTGTCCGAGTTAAAAGCCAACATGGCAAACCCCAATAATCTAATAAGACCACCGGTTCTCAGTTCAAATGAGAGACCGGTACCCGTAGAAAGACCCGACCTGCCTGAACGGCAGCGCATAGATATGAATGTTGAACAGTTGACAGGGTTAATTGGCCAAACGGTAGCCCTGGACTGATAAAACAAATGAACAATGACACACTTGACTTTACTGACGTGAGAGATCAGGTCGTCGAGCCTGAATACAGAAACAATTTAGGGGACTTTGACAGGGTACCTGATATCGTAAAATCGATCAGGGAATTCTCTGATACCATAAGAATCAAAAATTGTCGGAAGTGCCGACGTGGCACTCGAGTCCTACAGCATTCCGCTGGATTGGAATGCCATGTCAAGATGTCTCACTCTGCATTACGCAGACAAACGAGACATAACTACACTAGAATACCAAATGTCAATTTTGGTCCAAGGTCGCCAACAGTCGGTGGAAGACTTCCACCAAGACGTTTATTAAAACCTCTCCCTTATTTTGAATAAGCTTAGCTGCATGCAAATGACCCGAGAATCTGAGCATTTCATTACAAAAATGTACAGAGATAAAGCTCTGGACACTTTTATTAGAGGCCTTCGAGGAGACTTACCTCGCCTCTTGGCTAGTAGCTAAGGGCTGGCGAGATTGAGATTGAGAATTGAAATTTGTTTAGAAACTGTGGAAGGGTGCTATGTTTATAGGTTGAATAACTTGCATGGTCAGGATTCCCACGCTAATCAAATGCCGCTATGTACATAATGTGCGAGCATAGCATTTTCTCTCAACTCTCTTAACCGAATTCACCAGGAAGCGAAGGTGCACTTCATAGCCTAAGAGGAATATTGTTGGAATATAACTGATACGAGTCTAACTATAAAAATAAACGAAGCTATTGCTCCAGAAAAACACTCAAAGGATTTTTCAATATAACAGCCTAATTATAATCGGTCGGTGTTCTTCTTAAGAATAACTATTATAATCATGCAGTAAAATAACATTATATTTGTTTATGTTGTAATTTATAATTTATATTTCCTTTCTTAATAAATAAATAAATAGTCAAGTTTATGTTTGAGTTTTATGATTTATATTTTAAGTTATTTCAACTGCAACACCAGCACCACGACCTACTCACAGCAAAAAACGTACAAGAAGGAAAGAAGGAATAAAAAGAGTGGTATTCTCTTACAATATGTTTTATGGCATAAAAGGTGTGGCCATTCATATCAAATATAAAGTAGTGTTGTTTAACGTTATTTTTGTAGGTTGAATAGTATATTCCAACACGCCCCCTCAAAAATAACGTCTATAATTAAAAACATAACAATAATATTCATTAGTAACTATCAAATGTGGGTGGTGTGCATTCTGGGAAGTGTTAACTGATCCAGCATTTGCTGCGAGGATACGGGGAAAACCCAGAAAAACCCGATCAGATCATTGTAACAAAATATGTTTACAGGAATTTAAATTTGAAAAATATATATAAAAAATTTCATTCAGCATTCGATTGGTCGTCTTGCAGCAAACCCAATTTGTCTCGTAACTCCACAAATCTCGCAGCAGGCAACGGTTTTGTAAATATGTCAGCCAGTTGATTCTCTGTAGGAATATACTCAAGACAAATCACATTATTCTGAACTTGCTCTCTGGCAAAATGATATTTAATATCAATATGTTTAGCTCGTTTATGACATGAGGGATTGTTTGCTATGCTAATACAGCCTTGATTGTCTTCGTAAATTTTAATGGGGTTTTCTAGTTTAATGTTAATACTAGTTAATAAAAATTTAAGCCATAGAGCTTCTCTCACGGCTTCAAATAGGGCCATATACTCAGCTTCAGTTGATGAGGCTGCTACTGAGTTCTGTCTCTTTGTATTCCAACAAATGAGATTAAAATCAAACATTTTGAATAAATACCCTGTTGTACTTTTTCTATCAATTTCACTACCAGCCCAATCAGAATCCACATAACCAATAATTTTATTTTCAAATGCCAAGTTCTTTTTAAAAATCAATTTCATATCGATAGTGCCCTTCAAATATCTAAGAACTCTTTTTAAGTTCTGCCATAATTCGGAGTTATTTTTGCTACTATATCTGCTCAAGATATTTACTGCAGTAGTTAAATCTGGGCGTGTACAAAGCATTATGTACATTAAACATCCTATGAGGCTACGGCATGGGGTATTGCAGTCTTCATCTGAATTAAGTAATTCATAATTTATTTTACTAGGTAAAGGAGTACTAACTGCATTACAATTTTCCATGTTAAATTTACTTAAAATTTTTTTAACATATGCAGATTGGCTTAAATAGATTTTATCTTCCTGCATCTCTATCCTAATTCCAATAAAATGTTTTATTTCATTTAGGTCAGTCATCCTAAACTTTTCCATTAAATACCTTTTGAAGTTATTCATTCTTGTCATATCTCCTGTAGCTATAACCACATCATCTACATATAATAATACATATATGTTTTCATTGATGTTACCTTTGTCTAAAATATATATACAGCGATCAACTGAAGAGTTTACAAACTCACACTCTTTCAATGCTTGCTCAAATACTTCAAACCAGCATCTAGCCGCTTGCTTGAGTCCGTAAATTGCCTTATTCAATTTACACACATTGTCACTATTACACGATATACCTTGAGGAAGTCTCATATAAATTTCCTCTTTTAACGTGCCATTTAAGAAAGCTGTTTTTACATCCATTTGATGGACTTTCAAGTTATACTGTATTACTAATGACAATATAAATCGGAAACTTGAAATTCTAGCTACAGGAGCAAATGTCTCTTCATAGTCTATTTGGTATTTTTGAGTGAATCCTCGTGCAACCAATCTAGCTTTGTATCTAATTGGATTTCCAAGTTCATTATATTTAACAGAAAATACCCATCTGCTATCTACAATATTTTTGTTTTCAGGCCTTTTTGTAATTGTCCAAGTATTATTAATTTTATGAGCATTTAACTCTGTATTGATGGCTTCTTCCCAAGAAGATTTATCATCCCTATATTGAATTTCATCAAATGAATTTGGGACATCGTTAAATATAGTGTGAGCATTTAGAACAACTTTATTTAGACTATTATCCTCTTCATTATAGGATATCTGAGGCTTAGTCTTTAATCTCTCACTTCTTCTATTAATAATTTCTATGCCATCATTTTTAGTTGGATTATCAATTCCAATTTCTTTTAAGTGCTCTGCTGTTTCACTTTCCCTACTCTCATTCGGGTTGCCTGATCCCTTACTTTCATTCAGGTGATCATCTCGCTTTCTTTTCTTACTCTCATTCAGAAAATATTTATTACTTTCCTTACTATCTTTCAGGAATTGTATGTTGTCGCATTCCTTACTCTCATTCGGGAATTCTGTTTGTATTATTTTCCTACTGTCATTCGGAAAATTTTTATTTTCACTTTCCTTACTATCTTTCAGGAATTGTATGTTGTCGCATTCCTTACTCTCATTCGGGAACTCTGTTTGTATTATTTTCCTACTGTCATTCGGAAAATTTTTATTTTCACTTTCCTTACTATCTTTCAGGAACACTGTTTCAAATTTAACAGCTCTAGAATTAACCATATTGGTTTCATCGACAACAACATCTCTTGCGACAATAAATTTTTCATTTACAGCATCCCACAACTTAAAACCATTGGGTTCATAGCCCACAAAAATACTTTTAAATGATTTATCATCAAACTTTCCTTGTTTGTTTTTAATATGCACATAAACAGTTGCACCAAACACTCTCAAATGTTTTAAGTATGGCTTCTTATTGTGCCACATCTCATATGGGGTCTTTGAACTATCAACAAGTGCTCTACTAGGAATTCTGTTGATTAAATAAGTAGCAGTTAATACTGCTTCGCCCCAAAAGCTTTTATCTAGCTTTGCACCACTAACCATGGTTCGAGCTTTTTCCGTAATGGTTCTTATCATTCTCTCAGAAACACCATTTAACTGAGGTGTATGTGGCACTGTTAAGTGATAAGAAATTCCTTTCTTAACACAAAATTGTCTCATCTCATTTGACAAGTATTCTCTACCATTGTCAATGTATAAGTACACAACCTTTAAATTAAAATGAGCTTCACTCTTGGCTACAAAATCTTGAAACATGCTAAACACATCAGATTTATATTTAATTAAATAAGTTACACAATAATGTGTAAACTGATCAACAAAGATCACAAAATAATTTTTATCATCTAAAGTAACTGGAGTAATAGGCCCACAGACATCTGAGTGTACTACAAAAAGTGGTCTTTTAATATGGGTCTTATCTTTCAATTGTTTAAAAGGAAGTCTTGCCTGTTTACCATTTAAACAGGGTTCACAAATTTCACATGATAACTCTAAGTTGTTTAGAAGACTTTGATCACTAAACATATTCTTTCGTTTTATTTCTAATAATTTGCCATCGCTTATATGGCCAAACCTCTCATGCCATAAACGAAAATTATTTTTATGCTTAGCATTTATAGAATATGCTTGAAAATTGATCACAGGTACATTGTTTAACATACCTGAATTTTTGACAACCATTAACCCATTTTTCGAAATGGTTACACCGCTTTTGTCAAATTCGATCGACATTCCTGCCTCTTGGAGACGCTTTACGGACATCAAATTACCAGCAGCTTCCTTACAAAAGAGTACATCCTCCAGTGTAATCTCATGGTCATTCCGTAGTCGGACAATACCACGCTTAGTGGCATAAATAAATTCGCCTTGCTTGGCCACTGCAATCTTAAGTGGAGGCACAACCTCCACACCGCAGTTGTCCATCACTGAAGTATTATTCACTTCTTTTACCATAAACGCAATGCCGTGTGATGTTGCAGTTTGAACTTGTTTTTCATTTTCTTTATTTTTATTATTTAATATTCTTTTATAATGGAAACAATCTTTTTTAATGTGGCCTTCTCTGCCACAGTGGTGACACTTGACTTTATACTTTGAATTTCCCTTGAATATTTTCTTTGGTTTAGTTACCCGATTTTTAAACAAATTATTTTTATAAGTGTTATTATTGTTGTGCACGATCGCGTTCATAACTTTCTTGCTTGTATCGTTGTGGTCATTTTTAATTTTAATTTCTTGATCCAGCAATCTATTTTTCACAAACGCCAATGTCAAATTTTCTTCAGATAATGTCTCTATCGCTGTAATAATTCCATCGTAACACGAAGGCAATGTGATCAGTAGATGAGAAATTTTATCCATCTCTTCTATTTTTGCACCAGCTGCCAACAATTCACTTATAAGTTCGTCAAAAATATGAAAATGGCTTAATAGTGACATCTCACTCGATAGCTTCAGAGAAAGCAAACGTTTTCGCAGCGCCAGTTGCGACGCCAAACTTTTTCGTTCATAAACGGCGTCCAAATTCTCAAGAATCTGACGCGCCGTAATGTCGCTTGTTGCGAAATTTAAAAACGAGTCGCTTAGGTACTCTATTATTGTACTTTTTGCACAACGCTCTGCCTTTTTCCAGGAGTCATCTACCTCGTTAGGCATTAAACCATCAACTACTTTAAGCACATCTTGCTCGGCTAAAAGAGCCCTAATTCTAAATTTCCAAATCGCGTACTTCTCGCCATCAAACGGCTTAATATTACGTTTAGCCTTGTCCATTTTTCACTCAAATTCTGAGAAGGAAATAATTTCACAAGAATGTGAAAAAAAAAGCTATTTCACAAGAATGTGAAAAAATGCTATTTCACAATTTATTTTCACAATCTTTAATTCACAATTTAATTGTTTATTAGGCATGGACTGGGCCCATAACCTGTTGTAATTTATAATTTATATTTCCTTTCTTAATAAATAAATAAATAGTCAAGTTTATGTTTGAGTTTTATGATTTATATTTTAAGTTATTTCAACTGCAACACCAGCACCACGACCTACTCACAGCAAAAAACGTACAAGAAGGAAAGAAGGAATAAAAAGAGTGGTATTCTCTTACAATATGTTTTATGGCATAAAAGGTGTGGCCATTCATATCAAATATAAAGTAGTGTTGTTTAACGTTATTTTTGTAGGTTGAATAGTATATTCCAACAGTTTACATATGAGTATTTTATTATTTTATTACATATATAAAACTTACGTAGTTACTATTTCGAGTCGAATAAATGATCCGTCTATGACAAAGACAAAGATCAACGCTGAAGCCAATTATAAATTGAAACACGAATAATTTCAGTGAGCGTCTTTATTTTAAAACTGTCAGCTTAAGACTGACTGTACAGAGTTTTGATCGGCTCGAAGTGAGTCGCGAGAAACGGGAATGTCTAATCAGTATATGTGTACAAAAAGAACGGAATAAGAACGGTATGGATGCACAACAAATCATGCGCTTAAGTGTAAGCAAAAATGTAAATTGGTTTCATGTGTTTATGCATGTGCAAGATTGTATGTACAATGCTGGTGTAAGCGTAATATGTGAAGCATATTATGCTACTTCCCTCCCCTTAAAATGAAGCTTATGCTTGTATTGGGCTTGACGCATATAATCTTGGTAATGCAGTTGGGTTTATATCTTGTGTTTCCATAATTGTTTTTGTTATTTTTAGTCTTAAGTAGATACAAACTATACTAAAATGTGAGTGATACGATAATAGAGACTGTAATATTATTATTTGATATTAGTTTTACAATGTCTTTATGTTCTATTGGTTTTATTTTTATTAGTTCAATGGGTGTGTA
>NC_024512.1:1165724-1215120 GCF_000001215.4 Drosophila melanogaster | reverse complement strand
GAATTCGCATTTATCTAGCTGTAATTTTAAATTTGCTTCTCTGAGCTTTAAGAATACCTTTCGTAAAGACATTATGTGTTCTTCAAATGAAGTGGAATACACAATTATGTCATCCATATATACGAGACAGTTTTTGTATATTAAATCTGCTAAGAGATTATTCATGCAACGTTGAAAAGTTGCGGGTGCATTTTTTAAACCAAATGCTTATCCAATATTTCATCCATTACTGGTATTGGGTATTTGTCATCAACGGTTATTTCGTTAAGGTTGCGATAGTCAATGACTATGCGAAATTTCGATTTTCCCGATGCCTCTGGCTTTTTGGGTACTACCCAAACAGGAGAGCAATATGGAGAATTCGATTTTCTTATGATTCCTTGTCGAATCATGTCTTTGGTTTTCATTTTTTTTCATTCATTTTCATTTGGTTTTCGACTTCTTCGTCGAAGCTTTGTGGGTATTTAAATGGACGTCTGTAAATTGGGTCTTCGTGTTTAGTTGTTATGACATGTTTAGTTGTACTTGTAAAGGTCAAATTTTCACCTTCTTTGTACTGTATGTCACTAAACTCGTATAAGACACTGGTGAGGGCTTTCCTCTCTTCATCGTTTAGATGATCAAGTCGAAATTCATTTGTTTCATTGAGTTCGTTGTCAATTACATAATTGACACTCAATATTTGGGGAATCTAATAAGTTTTCTTTTAAACTCTCTTTAGGTGTTTCCTCTTCTTCGTTAATATCATCAAGTCGCAATTTAAATGTGTATTTATTTAAAGTGACTGTATTGGATGTATAGCCTATATACATAGTTGCTTTGGAATCTTCCAAATATTCCCTGCCTAACAAAATGTCGTATTTTTCTGAGAATTTATGTAAATAAAATGTTTGCTTTGTCGGACATAATTTACTAGGTTTTAATGTAATTTTTGATTTTAAAATAATTTGGCCATTTATTGTGTGTTGATCTTTTGAGTTGATCGGACAATTGAAAAAATTTTTACTCATCAAATTTATTGATGAACCTGTGTCAATCAAACATTTGAGTTTGATATCGTTCATGGTTATTTGTATGAATGGGTGTGTTCTTCTTCTACTTCTGATTCCGATCCCGAGGCAAGTTGATGAAAATTTTCACTGGTATCCATTTTAGACTGACCACTTGAACTTTCACGCTGCCTTTTTTGGGGATGGTTAGTAGTAGAATAAGATGTGGGTTTTTGAAAATTTAGAGCGTTTTGCGCTCTACCTTGTTCTAACTTTTGTTTGAACTCATTGTATGTTGCTTGGTTGCTTTCAACCTTTTTTGAATTATTACTTGCATAATTATTTCGATTTTGACTTTGCTGTGCTTGAATATAATAAGGTTTTATACATTGGTCATTATTATTTCCTTTATTCTTCTGAGAATCATTATTTTTACTACTGCTTTGTGGTGTAGATGGGCTGTTTAATTTAGCTTTAGCTTTTTCTGTATTTAATACAATTGTATCGTAAAGGCCTCCCTTTGCGCTACTTGTCTTAATAATGTTGTTGTTGTAATGTTATATCTTGCTAATGTCATGAACATTCTGTCTGGAATTCTTTTATAAATTACATCTTTAATAGTATTAGCCATTGCGGCGGTATAAAGAGTTGTATTTGTATAATTATTTTCTAATGATAATTTACTTGAAATTTCGAACATCTTATTTTCTAGTTCTTCTACAAACTTACGAATACTACCACTCCAGTAGGTGTTGTAAAGTCTTCTTAGCAACTCTTCGTATGGGATTTGGGTTTTAAATTCATCAATGAGGACTGATCGTAGTTCAGCCCAAGTGTTGCACTGTTGTAGCTGGGATACTTCTTGTGCATGTTGGGACAGCTGCCTCTCGATGGCACTGTAGAGTACACTATGTTGCCTCTTGTCTGTTGTCGGGTATAGGGACATCACGAAGTCCACACGTCTCACAAATGATGCCAGTTCTCTTGTGGAACCGTCAAATGTTGAGATGTGACGAATCTGGCCCAAAGCCTGATTCAAATGTAATTCAGATAGAATCATAATTTGTTCGCTGGGTTGTGCCATGTTGTTGGCTATTATTGATTTTTCTTTGAATCACTTCGTAGATTGATACCGGGGTTTTATTTTTTTTTTATTTAAAATTCGCACACCTTTGTAGCAGTCCAATCAATGCTAGATGGGCTACACAACACTGACCTGGTAACAGTCACACCTTTTATTTATTTTGGTGGGTCACACTTTAATGGTCACTTGCAGTTTTTTAATTTATATTTGTATTAATAGTATCCAACATCGAGAGTTAGATAACTGTTCACAAATATTTTGTCACATAAGTTCTTTTTCGGATCTGCTTTGTATAAACTGAAGCACAAGCGAAACTTTGTTCGTCACGAGTTGCGCTTTATTAATCTCGAACTAATCTATTAGCTCTAAGAGATTATGTTCACACGCGGATCCTACCGACTGCGCCAATTACAACTTCGCGGTTTGTTGGTTTATATAAAAAAAAGTATTTTTATTGATTAAAAACTTAAGCGAATGTCGGAGACAAATTCACGTCTTACACAATTGAAGTATGAATAAAATCTAAATCTAATTTGCAAAGCGAACGCTTAGCAAACGCTTGGCTGAGGTTATTTACTTCTTCATATTGAGTGTACATAGGCTCTCATTTATGGTTACGTTAATTAGGCGCTCTCTTGAGTGGATTGCGCATGGATATAGATCAGCCGAGTTTGAGCTACGTGGAAAGTTTTGACCCTTAAAGCTGTGTTAGCAGTTTTGACCCTCTGGTGGGAGTCGCGAATGCGGCTGCGGATGTTTATGTCTGTTGGATTGGGTGCCTTCTTGAGTGGATCACTCATGGGTACTGATCAGCCGAGAACTTGAGCTGCGTAAGCGGTTTTGACCCTTTGGTGGGAATAACTGATTCGGCAGCGGATGTTAATGTTTACATTAGGGTAGGCTGGATTTGTTATTGTCACCAGAATTGGGGTTCTTATTGGATACATGATTTTATGACTTATATCCTAAGGCATTCTATGATTTTGTGTATGGCTGTTCCTATGTGGTTATGTATGTGTGTGTGTGTGTAAGTATATGTGGTCTTATACTATGGCACATATGCTACTATATTTATGTTCAATTCTAATTTCTCTCTCATCTGACAATTTTGTATAAGCAAAAATCAATGATGAAGTGCTCGCCACAAAATCCTTTCAGGAAATCTAAACAATTTAAGAGCGGGGAAATCGCGCCTAGATTTCCGACAGTGGGATAAGCTGCACTTGTTCCCACTTATGTATCTTCTTTTTTCTTGGCCATATCCATAAGATTATTCAAATGGGCCATCAAAATGTTTTTTTTCACTTACAATTTATAAATTCCAACTCAAACCTTTGTCGAAAAGCAGCAGCACGTTATTTTAGCGCGTCAAATTACGAAAATACGTAAACACTATTCACTATTCACTATTTATCGCAATTACTATTTGCGCTTATATTTCCGTACTTTACTTTTGCAACAAAACGACTCTAGTTCAATATAAATTCGATTATATAGCGAAAATATCAAAAAATTGAGAAGCTTTGCGTATAGCCAACTTTAAGCAAACGGGCTAAGAGAAATTAAAAGGAAAAACAGAAAAATTCAACATACTGAAAAACAACTGAATCTAATGTGCATTTTAAATAATAAAAATGGATCATTAACATACATAAATCATATTAAGTCAAATGACTTAATAAATATACTAAATAATTAAAGGAAGTAAAATATAAATTATTATAACTACTGTAATTTCAGATATAAATTTTCCAAAAAGAAGACTTTACGTTGAGAAATAAATATTTCATAAAAATAATACTAAGTAGAAAATAAAAATTTATAAAATGAATAAAAATATGATAACTGTTTATTGCAAAAGTCATATCAAAGACACTAGAATTATTCTAGTGTCTTTGCTTTGGTCATATCTTGAGGATCTATTACTCGGAGAATATCCATAAATACATAGGGCAACTAAAGGTATTGCACTTACAAAAGCATACAAAAAAGGGTATTACTTGTCTCTGGGCTTGAAGAGATGTAATGCATGCAGGATTTTTCAGAATATATACTTATAAGTTGGAGCTCGATGGGAATATTTCCTTAACTTTAATGTTACAATATGTACTTGGTGGTCTGCCATTCTTCTCCCTTCAATTTTTCTGGTCACTTCCCCCAATTCTACATTTATTAATCGATTAAATAATTCCATTGTCAGATGGAAAAAGACGGGCAACCTAAACTGCCTCCTAGTCTATACTCGGACACCTTGGACACTTTGCTCGTAGCTGCTAATCCCATCCTAAATTATCATGCTGTTCTCGTAAACTTCCAGCTTGACGAGCGTTAACAGCGAGTCGGCGCTAAAACCAAAAAACAAAGCAATTAATAAACAACAAGTTAAATATAACAATTAAATAAAGCACTTACCTCTTTGACCGGTTATTTGCGATTATAAATACAAAAATTTACCATATTATGATGCCGTCTCCATCACCAGACGCCACTGCTTTAATAAGGATCTCTGGCGCGGAGCTGACGCCACATTAAAATTGTTATAAAGTTGTAAAACCCGTCCTCTAAATGTGCATTTCTCCGCAGAATCGTATCTACTACCGAGGTATTGAATATTTATATTTTCTGAGCCACTATCGATTGTTTTTTGTCGCTATCGATGGTGCTGTGAAAATTTTTCACATCACTGACAACAGAAACGAGAACGAGGTAAGAAAAATGCTACAAATTAAATAGGAAATATTTTCTAATGAAATCCATTCTAGAATCTAAATTTACCTAAATTGGAGGTTGGTGGTTGCTCTAATCGTGGACAAGTTATTATTAGTAACTTATTATTAGTAACCGCAGGGCTTCCTTAAAGCAAACAATGCTGGCATACTCTTCTTTTGCGTGGATTGAGTAATTTCGTTCCTAATATTTAGTCAAAAAAGTTTACTTTCATTTGTATGTTATGTTTTACCAATTCCATTCTGAAGTTGATCTCCCATTTAGTTTGTTATTTAAATATATAAAATATGAGAAACACATTAAAAATTGCTAATATTTTATTAAGTTTATTATATTATTTAATATATAAAATATGTGAGTATATAAAATATGAGAACTGATGACTTTCATTTTTTCTTATTTGCTGTACCCATTATATTACGAAGTTGATCTCCCATTTAGTTTGTTATTTAAATATATAAAATATGAGAAACACATTAAAAGTTGCAAATATTTTTATTATATTATATTTATATACATCGATAGAATCGAATATTTGCTCTCAAAACATCGATCAATTTCGAATGGTGCCACTATCAATAGTTTCCCAGCTCTACTGCTGATCGCATTTTGTACTCGCGCATCGATCTATGCCTCTCACACGCTAGCTGGACTACACTTAGCGACAGCGCGACAACGCTGTTGCCTCACTCGTCACGGCGCCATTCATATTCTACATATTAATCAAATTCTAAGATGGACCTCATTGCGCAGCAGCGTCTTGCAAACGCCGTGGTCAAAACATGTTAATAATGTGACAGGCACGTACCAAAGACCCTAGAATAACAAGATGCGTAACGCCATACGATTTTTTGGCACACGATTTTTTGGCCGTGGCTCTAGAGGTGGCTCCAGGCTCTCTCGAATTTTTGTTAGAGAGCGAGAGAGCGAAGAGCGCTACAGCGAACAGCTCTTTTCAACGCACAAAGTGATAGCAGACATCTGTATGTGTGCACACGTATTCACATGCATTGTAAATTTGACAAAATATGCCCTTCACCTTAGAAGTTCTTTGGCTTTAAATCTATATTATTTTTGATCAATTGGCACCATGCGAAAAATTCTTGTTTTGCATTGCCTTAACGTTATTATTATTTGAAAATAGATTAGAAATAGTCAAATCTATGTACATATTATCACAAAAATAAATTTCAAAAATGACTTTATATAAGAATATTTGTCATTAGAGTATTCATCTTGCGGCGTGTGAAAAATTAATAAGGCAATGATTGTTGAGTGCTTGTGTCCGCACTTCGTGCCTCAAGATATGAACAAAGCAAAGACACTAGAATAATTATATTGTCTTTGATATTACTTTTGCAATTTAATTTAATTGCATATTTAATTATTTAGTATATTTATTAAATCATTTGACTTAATATGATGTAACATTAACATTAAAAGTGTTTCCATAAAAATATTTCGCTTTTAAAAAATTGTCAGATGAGAGACAAATTAGAATTAAACATAAATATAAATGTGTAAACGGTAGCTAATTCGAGCGGCGATTTTAACAAACAAATTTAAAAAGCTTTAAAATTATAATAGTCAGGGCGCGAATTTTTAAAAATTTTTTTATTTTATCATATTGCTAGGAAATTGGCAAAAACTACCCTAATATGTACCATGTAAATTCGTTTCTTCGATCAGAATTGATTTCGGCCCGAAAATCGTCTTCTAGCACAACACGCACACTTATACGCGTTCTCGTCTCTTGTTTTTACTCACACAAGCAAGCAAATTATATTTTGAGATTTCTTACGCTCTCAGCGGGAGTGAGCCGAAAGAGGAAATATTTTCTAATGAAATCCATTCTAGAATCTAAATTTACCTAAATTGGAGGTTTATGGTTGCTCTAATCGTGGACAAGTTATTATTAGTAACTTATTATTAGTAACCGCAGGGCTTCCTTAAAGCAAACAATGCTGACATACTCTTCTTTTGCGTGGATTGAGTAATTTCGTTCCTAATATTTAGTCAAAAAAGTTTACTTTCATTTGTATGTTATGTTTTACCAATTCCATTCTGAAGTTGATCTCCCATTTAGTTTGTTATTTAAATATATAAAATATGAGAAACACATTAAAAATTGCTAATATTTTATTAAGTTTATTATATTATTTAATATATAAAATATGTGAGTATATAAAATATGAGAAGTGATGACTTTCATTTTTTCTTATTTGCTGTACCCATTATATTACGAAGTTGATCTCCCATTTAGTTTGTTATTTAAATATATAAAATATGAGAAACACATTAAAAGTTGCAAATATTTTTATTATATTATATTTATATACATCGATAGAATCGAATATTTGCTCTCAAAACATCGATCAATTTCGAATAGTGCCACTATCAATAGTTTCCCAGCTCTACTGCTGATCGCATTTTGTACTCGCGCATCGATCTATGCCTCTCACACGCTAGCTGGACTACACTTAGCGACAGCGCGACAACGCTGTTGCCTCACTCGTCACGGCGCCATTCATATTCTACATATTAATCAAATTCTAAGATGGACCTCATTGCGCAGCAGCGTCTTGCAAACGCCGTGGTCAAAACATGTTAATAATGTGACAGGCACGTACCAAAGACCCTAGAATAACAAGATGCGTAACGCCATACGATTTTTTGGCACACGATTTTTTGGCCGTGGCTCTAGAGGTGGCTCCAGGCTCTCTCGAATTTTTGTTAGAGAGCGAGAGAGCGAAGAGCGCTACAGCGAACAGCTCTTTTCAACGCACAAAGTGATAGCAGACATCTGTATGTGTGCACACGTATTCACATGCATTGTAAATTTGACAAAATATGCCCTTCACCTTAGAAGTTCTTTGGCTTTAAATCTATATTATTTTTGATCAATTGGCACCATGCGAAAAATTCTTGTTTTGCATTGCCTTAACGTTATTATTATTTGAAAATAGATTAGAAATAGTCAAATCTATGTACATATTATCACAAAAATAAATTTCAAAAATGACTTTATATAAGAATATTTGTCATTAGAGTATTCATCTTGCGGCGTGTGAAAAATTAATAAGGCAATGATTGTTGAGTGCTTGTGTCCGCACTTCGTGCCTCAAGATATGAACAAAGCAAAGACACTAGAATAATTATATTGTCTTTGATATTACTTTTGCAATTTAATTTAATTGCATATTTAATTATTTAGTATATTTATTAAATCATTTGACTTAATATGATGTAACATTAACATTAAAAGTGTTTCCATAAAAATATTTCGCTTTTAAAAAATTGTCAGATGAGAGGCAAATTAGAATTAAACATAAATATAAATGTGTAAACGGTAGCTAATTCGAGCGGCGATTTTAACAAACAAATTTAAAAAGCTTTAAAATTATAATAGTCAGGGCGCGAATTTTTAAAAATTTTTTTATTTTATCATATTGCTAGGAAATTGGCAAAAACTACCCTAATATGTACCATGTAAATTCGTTTCTTCGATCAGAATTGATTTCGGCCCGAAAATCGTCTTCTAGCACAACACGCACACTTATACGCGTTCTCGTCTCTTGTTTTTACTCACACAAGCAAGCAAATTATATTTTGAGATTTCTTACGCTCTCAGCGGGAGTGAGCCGAAAGAGGAAATATTTTCTAATGAAATCCATTCTAGAATCTAAATTTACCTAAATTGGAGGTTTATGGTTGCTCTAATCGTGGACAAGTTATTATTAGTAACTTATTATTAGTAACCGCAGGGCTTCCTTAAAGCAAACAATGCTGACATACTCTTCTTTTGCGTGGATTGAGTTCCTAATACAAAAAAGTTTACTTTCATTTGTATTTTATGTTTTACCAATTCCATTCTGAAGTTGATCTCCCATTTAGTTTGTTATTTAAATATATAAAATATGAGAAACACATTAAAAATTGCTAATATTTTATTAAGTTTATTATATTATTTAATATATAAAATATGTGAGTATATAAAATATGAGAACTGATGACTTTCATTTTTTCTTATTTGCTGTACCCATTATATTACGAAGTTGATCTCCCATTTAGTTTGTTATTTAAATATATAAAATATGAGAAAAACATTAAAAATGGCAAATATTTTTATTATATATTATATTTATATACATCGATAGAATCGAATATTTGCTCCCAAAACATCGATCAATTTCGAATGGTGCCACTATCAATAGTTTCCCAGCTCTACTGCTGATCGCATTTTGTACTCGCGCATCGATCTATGCCTCTCACACGCTAGCTGGACTACACTTAGCGACAGCGCGACAACGCTGTTGCCTCACTCGTCACGGCGCCATTCATATTCTACATATTAATCAAATTCTAAGATGGACCTCATTGCGCAGCAGCGTCTTGCAAACGCCGTGGTCAAAACATGTTAATAATGTGACAGGCACGTACCAAAGACACTAGAATAACAAGATGGGTAAAGGTCGTACATTGGTTTGGCACTAAGCAGCCAAAAACACTAGAATAACAAGATGGGTAACGCCATACGATTATTTGGCACACGATTTTTTCGCCGTGGCTCTAGAGGTGGCTCCAGACTCTCTCGAATTTTTGTTCGAGAGCGAGAGAGCGCTACAGCGAACAGCTATTTTCTACGCATACAGTGATAGAAGACAACTGAATGTGTGGACACATATACATACATTGTAAATTACATACATTACATACATTGTAAATTATCCAAAATTGCTCTCTTTCCGCTAGCTCACGCTAAGAGCGTAAGAAATCTAAAAATAGAATTTGCTTGCTTGTGTGAGTAAAAACAAAAGACGAGAACGCGTATATGTGTGCGTGTTGTACTAGAAGACGATTTTCGGGCCGAAATCAATTCTGATCGAAGAAATGAATTTACATTGTACATATTAGGGTAGTTTTTTTTGCCAATTTCATAGCAATATGATAAAATAAAATAATTTTTAAAAATTCTCGACCTGACTATTATAATTTTAAAGCTTTTTAAATTCGTTTGTTAAAATCGCCGCTCGAATTAGCTACCGTTTACACATTTATATTTATGTTCAATTCTAATTTGTCTCTCATCTGACAATTTTGTATAAGCAAAAAACAATGATGAAGTGCTCGCCACAAAATCCTTTTAGGAAATCTAAACAATTTAAGAGCGGGGAAATCGCGCCTAGATTTCCGACAGTGGGATAAGCTGCACTTGTTCCCACTTATGTATCTTTTTTTTTCTTGGCCATAAGATTATTCAAATGGGCCATCAAAATGTTTTTTTTTTCACTTACAATTTATAAATTCCAACTCAAACCTTTGTCGAAAAGCAGCAGCACGTTATATTAGCGCGTCAAATTACGAAAATACGTAAACACTATTCACTATTCACTATTTATCGCAATTACTATTTGCGCTTATATTTCCGTATTTTACTTTTGCAACAAAACGACTCTAGTTCAATATAAATTCGATTATATAGCGAAAATATCAAAAAATTGAGAAGCTTTGCGTATAGCCAACTTTAAGCAAACGGGCTAAGAGAAATTAAAAGGAAAAACAGAAAAATTCAACATACTGAAAAACAACTGAATCTAATGTGCATTTTAAATAATAAAAATGGATCATTAACATACATAAATCATATTAAGTCAAATGACTTAATAAATATACTAAATAATTAAAGGAAGTAAAATATAAATTATTATAACTACTGTAATTTCAGATATAAATTTTCCAAAAAGAAGACATTACATTGAGAAATAAATAATTCATAAAAATAATACGAAGAAGAAAATAAAAATTTGTGAAATAAATAAAAATATGAAAACTGTTTATTGCAAAAGTCACATCAAAGACACTAGAATTATTCTAGTGTCTGGGTTTTGGTCATATCTTGAGGCACGAAGTGCGGCCACAAGCACTCAACAATCATTGCCTTATTAATTTTTCACACGCCGCAAGCTGAATACTCTAATGACAAATATTCTAATATAAAGTCATTTTTGAAATTTATTTTGTGATGGTATGTAAATAGATTTTCTGTAGATTTTATTTCTAATCTATTTTCAAATAATAATAACATTAAGGCAATGCAAACAAGAATTTTTTGCATGGTGCCAATTGATCAAAAATAATACAGATTTAAAGTCTAAGAACTTCTAAGGTGAAGGGCATATTTTGTCAAATTTACAATGCAAATAAACTTTTTGCGGTATAAATTATTTAAAAAAATAATTTTTTATTTTTTAATATTTTATTGGTGTTAAACTTTTCAACTTATCACTTTATTACAAGACACTTATTGTTATCTATTTATACACTTATAAACCGTTATTTTAATCCTCCCTAATCAGACTGATCTTCAAATTCTGAATCCTAATCCAATCAACCTCGTCCAGAAGCTTTTCTTTGACACTTTCTGAACTTTTGATAAAAGCTTCATGCTGAAATTATTCCACTGCATTGTGAAATTCAATTATGCTGATCGATGCAGTTTTTGATTGAAGCGTAAAAAGTTGGCCGTGGTTTGGTCTCCAAGCGGAAGCTGTGTTTACGTTAAGTTTGGGTTATTTATTTTAGCGGGTAGCTAAGCGCTGGCAAAGGCAATGACAAAAACAAAGACAGAGGAAATGCCGACGAGATTGAGAATTGAAATTTGTTTATAAACTGTGGAAGGGTGCTATGTTTATGGGTTGGATAACTTGCATGAGCATACGTTTGCACACATAAAGTTGTCTGCTATCACTGTATCACTGTTACAGCGAACCGCTCTTTTTATCCGTTAAACCGTTCTTTTTATCCTCCCGAATCAGACTGATCTTCAAATTCTGAATCCTAATCCAATCAACCTCGGCCAGAAGCTTTTCTTTGACACTTTCTGAACTTTTGATAAAAGCTTTATGCTGAAATTATTCCACTGCATTGTGAGATTCAATTATGCTGATCGATGCAGTTTTTGATTGAAGCGCAATTAGTTGGCCGTGGTTTGGTCTCCAAGCGAAAGCTGTGTTTACGTTAAGTTTGGGTTATTTATTTTAGCGGGTAGCTAAGCGCTGGCAAAGGCAATGACAAAAACAAAGACAAAGGAAATGCCGACGAGATTGAGAATTGAAATTTGTTTATAAACTGTGGAAGGGTGCAATGTTTATGGGTTGGAAAACTTGCATGAGCATACGTGTGCACACATAAAGTTGTCTGCTATCACTGTATGCGTAGAAAAGAGCTGTTCGCTGTAGCGCTCTTCGCTCTCTAACAAAAATTCGAGAGAGCCTGGAGCCACCCCTAGAGTGCCAGAGTGCTTTGGCATTGGCTTTGCGCTTTAAAAAGGTCACCCTGTTTTTTTCACCTTCAGCGGGCATGGCAACAAATCGCCTTTAATTCGGTTCAGTGGGAAGATAAGCACAAAAGAAATGCCGAAAATGCAAGCGGAGTCTATGCACGTAACGATATATGTAGAAATGTATCGATATATCTAATCTATCGATTGCGATTTAATGTATTTATATTTATTTATAAAAGGGATAAGTGCATTAATTAATGCATGCAAATTAACGTTATCACGTCGGGCTCACCAATGTTTAGCTATTGAGCTTTTTCAATAGCTGTTGCGAATAATAAATAGCCGAAAGTTTGTTTAGTTATACGATACTGTTTATTTCACGAGTTGTTTACACCAGCTAGGGCCGACAAAGAGCTATATCGAATGCACTAGTTTAATCTCTTCCGACAGACGAACAAGTGGCAATTGGCGGGATAGACAGCCGAAATGCAGCGCCCAAGCTTAACGTAGGTAGATAACAAAAGAACAAGGAATGAGCGCCATACAGATAAATGCGTGCGAGAACAGCGGTTTGCACTGTGGGCATCGCAACTGCTACCACTGACTAATTCGGCTTACAATATTAAAGAGTATGAGATTAGTCTTCAGAAATAATTGATTACTCCAATCACGAATTTTTCCTGCTCAAAGACAAAAAGGATGTCCTTACTTATGAATCATACGCCGACTTGTTCCACTTAACTGATTTAAGTTTTTATAAAGAAATAATAAATCTAAAATCAGGATACAAATAAAAGGTCACAATGGGAAATAACTTACGAACTGCAATTAATCGAATTAATGGGGATTAGCTGGAACTCCAGATCACGGTGATTTCATTACAATACAGAATTAAATAAACGACTTAATTGAAAACAATAACCAACAATTTATTATCAATTCCAAATTGTTTAATAAGATAAAATAACTTTCCGATCACTTTAAAAACATTTTTATTGATCGAGAATTGCCGTTGAAAAAACATCGTTTACGATTGTTAACATTCGACCTTCAAAACACTTTTGATACTATTACACTGGCAAAAAAATATGTTAAAGAAATACTATATCACCAACAAAAGCCTGTAATTATTGCAGTTTTAATGTATATCTTCAAACACACTAGAATATCAAGATAAAATAAAATAAATAAATAAATTTAAAAATGACTTTATATTAGAATATTTGTCATTAGAGTAACAAGGCAATGATTGTTGAGTGCTTGTGTCCGCACTTCGTGCCTCAAGATATGACCAAAGCCAATACATTAGAATAATTCTAGTGTCTTTGATATGACTTTTCCAATAAACAGTTTTCATATTTTTTTTATTTTACAAATTTTTATTTTCTACTTCGTATTATTTTTATGAAATATTTATTTCTCAATGTAATGTCTTCTTTTTGGAAAATTAATTTTTTAAATTACAGTAGTTATGTTAATTTCTATTGTTCTTCCTGTAAATATTTAGTATATTTATTAAGCTATTTGACTTAATATGATGTATATATATAATTACAACTTCGCGGTTTGTTGGTTTATAAAAAAAAGTATTTTTATTGATCAAAAACTTAAGCGAATGTCGGAGACAAATTCACGTCTTACACAATTGAAGTATGAATAAAATCTAAATCTAATTTGCATAGCGAACGCTTAGCAAACCCTTGGCTGAGCTTATTTACTTCTTCATATTGAGCGTACATAGGCTCTCATTTATGTTTACGTTAATTAAGCGCTCTCTTGAGTGGATTGTGCATGGATATAGATCAGCCGAGTTTGAGCTACGTGGAAAGTTTTGACCTTTAAAGCTGTGTAAGCAGTTTTGACCCTCTGGTGAGAGTCGCGAATGCGGCTGCGGATGTTTATGTCTGTTGGATTGGGTGCCTTCTTGAGTGGATCACTCATGGGTACTGATCAGCCGAGAACTTGAGCTGCGTAAGCGGTTTTGACCCTTTGGTGTGAATAACTGATTCGGCAGCGGATATAAATGTTTACATTAGGGTAGGCTGGTTTTGTTGTTGTCACCAGAATTTGGGTTCTTATTGGATACATGATTTTATGACTTATATCCTAAGGCATTCTATGATTTTGTGTATGGCTGTTCCTATGTGGTTATGTATGTGTGTGTGTGTGTAAGTATATGTGGTCTTATACTATGGCACATATGCTACTTCCCCATCCCATTTAGCCTGTCCTCAGGCGGATATTCTAGGATACAATACAGGATTAGTATCAAGTACTGTATTTATATTTTCTGTTGTTGTGTTATTTTGTTGTTCTATTTGTTGTGGATTCCCTTTTTTTTATTTAACAATTAGTTTTTTGGGAATGCCTTTATATTTATAAATAAAATATAGTATGAGTGTAAGTATTATAACTATTAACATTAACTATACTTAATGTAATAATTTGTAATGTGTTGTATGTATTAGTATGTTCTTTAATTATTTCTTTAGCATGTAGATATGATAATGGTTCTAATTTGGTTACATTGTTATTGATATAGACCGTTTGTGTGTAGTCTAGTGTTGTGCTTGTAATTAATATGTTTTCTATTTGAACAGAACAATTAAAAGCTTTTATTATATTGTCGTTTTATATTTTGTGTTTTATATTTAGCAATTTTTCGGAATTTACATGTGATAATGGATCGTGTCTTAATAATTTGGGATTAAAAATACCAAGCCTTATTAATTGCATACCAAGTTCTATATCTTCAATGTATTCGGTAAAGTCTTGTAAATTAAATACTAAAAGTTCTAGTCTTCTGTCACCTTCACTTATTGCGCTTAAATGGTTGATTACTTCAATGCCTCTATTGACTACTTCTATGACTTCATTCAATTCATTAATTTAAATACTATTTTTCTAATTCTTCTTTGTCATTTTGATCTAAAGTGCCAAAAAGGTATTTATATGCGGTACCTATAATATTAATTAAACCACGTTTATTGCGTTTTATTATTCTTATTCCATTCATTTCTCTGTCTAATTTTTCAGTTAAATATTGGATTTGGGCTATAGTACCATATTCTTCAGCTTGTTTAATTAAATTTGCAAAAGTTTGTTCGGTTTTTGTTAAGTTTACGGACAAATAGTGATATTCATAGTTTATAGGTATATGAATTGATCCTGTTTTAAATATAAGCCTCTAGGCTTTGACCACGGACGGCACGGATGAAACATATTATAAGTGTTATTATGAATAACTGTTTAATCGGACCCCACTTGATTTTCGGGAGTTGAGCTGGAATTGTATTTACTTTTATTAATTTTCTTTTATTTTTTAAATTTGGCATTATAATGTCCAACTTCTCTTCCTCTATTTGTTTCTTCGTAATGTTTCTCATCTATTTGTTCTACGTGTCCTGTTTTCTTAAATGGGTTAGTTGTTTTCCTTTTTACCAATGGTGCTTGTTTATATCTAGTATCTACTTCATAGCTATGTCTATCTTTATTCAACTTATTTATTTTTGATTGTTTCTCCTTTTGGGTGTCATATGCAGGTGTTCCTGCATATAGGAAAATATCAGCTGGTGTTCTCCCAGTTGTATTGTGTTTAGTTTTGTGGCTATATACATAGAGAATAGTTTCAAATTGTGTTATCTTATTTTCTGGGTCGGACTCACTATTAATGATTCTTAACTTTTTATTGACTGTTTTATGGAATCTTTCAATGTCAGAAATTCCATTTTTACTTGTTGTGATATTTATATTCAAATTCTTGGACCTAAGCCATAAATATAACGCTGAACATATAAAAGCTGAATCTTTATCGGCCTTTATTTCGGACGGTTTTCCCATTTCATTGAACATTTTAAGGAGAGCTCTTTTTGCTTCCAGCCAGTCTCTACTACTGACTTCAATCAAAGCGGCATATTTTGAATAAATGTCAATGCACGACAGGAACGTTTTATTATTAATTAAATAAAAATCTATAACATATTTTTCTCTGGGATTAAAAGTTTCTGGTGTTAACTCATATCTTAGTTTAGAATCTCTATGTTCTGTTTTGGATATGTTACATACTTCGCATTCATTAATAATGTTCTGTATTAACTTTTGGTAGTCTGCCTAATAATATTTTTCTTTCAAAAGTTTAGTTTGTTTCTCTATTCCTGGGTGTAAAAGTTCTCTGTGACTTTTTATAATTATTTCTTTAAATTCGGAATATGTTTCAATGTCTTTTAATTTGATGTTTGATTTCATAACTTTAGTTATGTTATTCGGACTGACAATTTCTATGTAAGCGTTTTGAAATGTAAGGAAATCTATTTCGTTATGAAAGAAAATTACGCTTCTTTTGGTACATAAGTATTCTTTAATTAATTCCTTGGCATGGACATTTGTCATTTCTATGTAATGAATTTTAATTTTTGTTTTATGAAAGTATCTTTTAGTTTCTACGTTATTATTATCGTCTTTTATAAATTCTATCTGCCTGTTGTAGTAATTAATTGGTCTTTCCGTTAAGGAAATATAAGATTGGTTATCTTCTTGAGCACTGTGAATAGTAGCTTGTGTTGGTAACGAAATGTTACTGGAAGTTTCTCCTAGGAACTTTTCTTCAATTTTTACTCTCGATAGAGCATCTTCTACATGGTTTTCTTTACCAGGGAGGTATTTGATATGATAGTCAAATTCATTTAATTTGATTTTCCATCTCTGAAGTTTCATGTTTGGCTCCTTAATTGAATCAAGCCAAACTAATGGCCTGTGATCACTATGGATCTCGAATTTTCTACCAAATAAATAGGACCTGAAATATTTAGTGGCCCAAACGATAGCAAGGAGTTCCTTTTCTATTGTTCCTTCAGAGTTCTGCTAGCATAGCATATAGGTTTATGCTCTTGCGATAATACCGCGCCTATAGCAAAATTGCTAGCATCAGTACTTAATGAAAAAGACTTTTTAAAATCTGGTTGTATTAATATGGGATCGGACGTTATTAACACTTTTAATTTTTCAAAAGCTAAGTATTTATTATTGAGCCTTTTTTTAGTCGTAATGTCATTGGTTTTGCTATTTTAGCGAAGTTTGGAATAAATTTGCGGTAAAAACCACAAAGACCAAGAAATGATTTTATTTCCTTAGTGGACTTTGGTATAGGGAAATTCACTACGGCTTTAATTTTTGCGGGATTTGGTTTAATACCATCTGTTGAAATTATGTGCCCTAGGAATTCAGTTTCCTTTTTTAGGAATTCGCATTTATCTAGCTGTAATTTTAAATTTGCTTCTCTGAGCTTTAAGAATACCTTTCGTAAAGACATTATGTGTTCTTCAAATGAAGTGGAATACACAATTATGTCATCCATATATACGAGACAGTTTTTGTATATTAAATCTGCTAAGAGATTATTCATGCAACGTTGAAAAGTTGCGGGTGCATTTTTTAAACCAAATGGCATTCGAGTATATTCAAAATGACCATTTTTGGTTGAAAAAGCTGTTTTCGCTATAGAATTTTCATCCATTTGAATTTGATGAAAACCTTTTGCGAGGTCAATGGTTGTAAAGTATTGGCAATTTCCAAGCTTATCCAATATTTCATCCATTACTGGTATTGGGTATTTGTCATCAACGGTTATTTCGTTAAGGTTGCGATAGTCAATGACTATGCGAAATTTCGATTTTCCCGATGCCTCTGGCTTTTTGGGTACTACCCAAACAGGAGAGCAATATGGAGAATTCGATTTTCTTATGATTCCTTGTCGAATCATGTCTTTGGTTTTCATTTTTTTTCATTCATTTTCATTTGGTTTTCGACTTCTTCGTCGAAGCTTTGTGGGTATTTAAATGGACGTCTGTAAATTGGGTCTTCGTGTTTAGTTGTTATGACATGTTTAGTTGTACTTGTAAAGGTAAATTTTCACCTTCTTTGTACTGTATGTCACTAAACTCGTATAAGACACTGGTGAGGGCTTTCCTCTCTTCATCGTTTAGATGATCAAGTCGAAATTCATTTGTTTCATTGAGTTCGTTGTCAATTACATAATTGACACTCAATATTTGGGGAATCTAATAAGTTTTCTTTTAAACTCTCTTTAGGTGTTTCCTCTTCTTCGTTAATATCATCAAGTCGCAATTTAAATGTGTATTTATTTAAAGTGACTGTATTGGATGTATAGCCTATATACATAGTTGCTTTGGAATCTTCCAAATATTCCCTGCCTAACAAAATGTCGTATTTTTCTGAGAATTTATGTAAATAAAATGTTTGCTTTGTCGGACATAATTTACTAGGTTTTAATGTAATTTTTGATTTTAAAATAATTTGACCATTTATTGTGTGTTGATCTTTTGAGTTGATCGGACAATTGAAAAAATTTTTACTCATCAAATTTATTGATGAACCTGTGTCAATCAAACATTTGAGTTTGATATCGTTCATGGTTATTTGTATGAATGGGTGTGTTCTTCTTCTACTTCTGATTCCGATCCCGAGGCAAGTTGATGAAAATTTTCACTGGTATCCATTTTAGACTGACCACTTGAACTTTCACGCTGCCTTTTTTGGGGATGGTTAGTAGTAGAATAAGATGTGGGTTTTTGAAAATTTAGAGCGTTTTGCGCTCTACCTTGTTCTAACTTTTGTTTGAACTCATTGTATGTTGCTTGGTTGCTTTCAACCTTTTTTGAATTATTACTTGCATAATTATTTCGATTTTGACTTTGCTGTGCTTGAATATAATAAGGTTTTATACATTGGTCATTATTATTTCCTTTATTCTTCTGAGAATCATTATTTTTACTACTGCTTTGTGGTGTAGATGGGCTGTTTAATTTAGCTTTAGCTTTTTCTGTATTTAATACAATTGTATCGTAAAGGCCTTCCCTTTGCGCTACTTGTCTTAATAATGTTGTTGTTGTAATGTTATATCTTGCTAATGTCATGAACATTCTGTCTGGAATTCTTTTATAAATTACATCTTTAATAGTATTAGCCATTGCGGCGGTATAAAGAGTTGTATTTGTATAATTATTTTCTAATGATAATTTACTTGAAATTTCGAACATCTTATTTTCTAGTTCTTCTACAAACTTACGAATACTACCACTCCAGTAGGTGTTGTAAAGTCTTCTTAGCAACTCTTCGTATGGGATTTGGGTTTTAAATTCATCAATGAGGACTGATCGTAGTTCAGCCCAAGTGTTGCACTGTTGTAGCTGGGATACTTCTTGTGCATGTTGGGACAGCTGCCTCTCGATGGCACTGTAGAGTACACTATGTTGCCTCTTGTCTGTTGTCGGGTATAGGGACATCACGAAGTCCACACGTCTCACAAATGATGCCAGTTCTCTTGTGGAACCGTCAAATGTTGAGATGTGACGAATCTGGCCCAAAGCCTGATTCAAATGTAATTCAGATAGAATCATAATTTGTTCGCTGGGTTGTGCCATGTTGTTGGCTATTATTGATTTTTCTTTGAATCACTTCGTAGATTGATACCGGGGTTTTATTTTTTTTTTTTTATTTAAAATTCGCACACCTTTGTAGCAGTCCAATCAATGCTAGATGGGCTACACAACACTGACCTGGTAACAGTCACACCTTTTATTTATTTTGGTGGGTCACACTTTAATGGTCAATTGCAGTTTTTTAATTTATATTTGTATTAATAGTATCCAACATCGAGAGTTAGATAACTGTTCACAAATATTTTGTCACATAAGTTCTTTTTCGGATCTGCTTTGTATAAACTGAAGCACAAGCGAAACTTTGTTCGTCACGAGTTGCGCTTTATTAATCTCGAACTAATCTATTAGCTCTAAGAGATTATGTTCACACGCGGATCCTACCGACTGCGCCAATTACAACTTCGCGGTTTGTTGGTTTATATAAAAAAAAGTATTTTTATTGATTAAAAACTTAAGCGAATGTCGGAGACAAATTCACGTCTTACACAATTGAAGTATGAATAAAATCTAAATCTAATTTGCAAAGCGAACGCTTAGCAAACGCTTGGCTGAGGTTATTTACTTCTTCATATTGAGTGTACATAGGCTCTCATTTATGGTTACGTTAATTAGGCGCTCTCTTGAGTGGATTGCGCATGGATATAGATCAGCCGAGTTTGAGCTACGTGGAAAGTTTTGACCCTTAAAGCTGTGTTAGCAGTTTTGACCCTCTGGTGGGAGTCGCGAATGCGGCTGCGGATGTTTATGTCTGTTGGATTGGGTGCCTTCTTGAGTGGATCACTCATGGGTACTGATCAGCCGAGAACTTGAGCTGCGTAAGCGGTTTTGACCCTTTGGTGGGAATAACTGATTCGGCAGCGGATGTTAATGTTTACATTAGGGTAGGCTGGATTTGTTATTGTCACCAGAATTGGGGTTCTTATTGGATACATGATTTTATGACTTATATCCTAAGGCATTCTATGATTTTGTGTATGGCTGTTCCTATGTGGTTATGTATGTGTGTGTGTGTGTAAGTATATGTGGTCTTATACTATGGCACATATGCTACTATATTTATGTTCAATTCTAATTTCTCTCTCATCTGACAATTTTGTATAAGCAAAAATCAATGATGAAGTGCTCGCCACAAAATCCTTTCAGGAAATCTAAACAATTTAAGAGCGGGGAAATCGCGCCTAGATTTCCGACAGTGGGATAAGCTGCACTTGTTCCCACTTATGTATCTTCTTTTTTCTTGGCCATATCCATAAGATTATTCAAATGGGCCATCAAAATGTTTTTTTTCACTTACAATTTATAAATTCCAACTCAAACCTTTGTCGAAAAGCAGCAGCACGTTATTTTAGCGCGTCAAATTACGAAAATACGTAAACACTATTCACTATTCACTATTCACTATTTATCGCAATTACTATTTGCGCTTATATTTCCGTACTTTACTTTTGCAACAAAACGACTCTAGTTCAATATAAATTCGATTATATAGCGAAAATATCAAAAAATTGAGAAGCTTTGCGTATAGCCAACTTTAAGCAAACGGGCTAAGAGAAATTAAAAGGAAAAACAGAAAAATTCAACATACTGAAAAACAACTGAATCTAATGTGCATTTTAAATAATAAAAATGGATCATTAACATACATAAATCATATTAAGTCAAATGACTTAATAAATATACTAAATAATTAAAGGAAGTAAAATATAAATTATTATAACTACTGTAATTTAAGATATAAATTTTCCAAAAAGAAGACATTACATTGAGAAATAAATAATTCATAAAAATAATACGAAGAAGAAAATAAAAATTTGTAAAATAAATAAAAATATGAAAACTGTTTATTGCAAAAGTCACATCAAAGACACTAGAATTATTCTAGTGTCTGGGTTTTGGTCATATCTTGAGGCACGAACGTTAAGGCAATGCAAACAAGAATTTTTTGCATGGTGCCAATTGATCAAAAATAATACAGATTTAAAGTCTAAGAACTTCTAAGGTGAAGGGCATATTTTGTCAAATTTACAATGCAAATAAACTTTTTGCGGTATAAATTATTTAAAAAAATAATTTTTTATTTTTTAATATTTTATTGGTGTTAAACTTTTCAACTTATCACTTTATTACAAGGCACTTATTGTTATCTATTTATACATTTATAAACCGTTCTTTTTATCCTCCCGAATCAGACTGATCTTCAAATTCTGAATCCTAATCCAATCAACCTCGGCCAGAAGCTTTGCTTTGACACTTTCTGAACTTTTGATAAAAGCTTTATGCTGAAATTATACCACTGATTGAGAATTGAAATTTGTTTATAAACTGTGAAAGGGTGCTATGTTTATGGGTTGGATAACTCTCCCCCTTCTAAAATGACGCGTCCCGCTTCATTATTAATTTCGTTTAAACGCTCATTTAATTCTGTTAAAAATTCTACTTCATTATTTGGTTTTTCTAGTTCTGGCCGTTTTTGTGTGGTTATAAATGTATAATTTTTGAATTTGAATATTAACATAGTAATGAAGTACAAAATGATTAAAATTAGTAATATAAATGAAATTGAAATTTTCCAATTGTAAATTTCAATAAATGGGTTTAAAATATTAATATTGTCAAGAGAAAGTTCTGAAATGTTGGATTTTATATATTCTGATATTTCCCGGGTTTTAAAATGGTTGGTAGTAATGTACTCAAGTATTTTGTTTTCTCAGTTGGTGTATGAAATATTATTTATTGTAGTTGTGCTGTTAAATGTTATTAAATATGACCCGTTTAAATGAGAATCGTTCACAATATTATTTCCATTTATTAGAATGGCACCTTCTTGAATGATATCTATATTCTTATTTTTTTCTAGAATTTTAGTGCAAATTGATTTTTCTCCATTTAGTAAACGGGTAAAACAAGTCTTATCTTTACTTATAATACAATAGTTGTTAAAAAGTTCGTTCTTAAAATTAGATATTTCATAAAAGGTATTTTCGCATTTTGCGACCTGATTACTTATTAGTAATTTTCCATCATTATGTGAAATGGATCTGGCATAGTAAATTTCGCATCTGTTTGTTATAACGGGGTATTTTATATAAATAATTAAGAGTTCTTTATGCAATACAATTTTGAATATGGAGATGTCCATTAGGTCTGCAATAATTACAGGTTGTTGTTCGTGATCTAATATTTCTTTAATGTCTTCATTATTTAGAATTTGTGTGTTGAATAAATCAATTTTGGCTAGTGTGATAGTATCAATAAGGTTTTGTAAGTCAAATGTTAATAAACGTAAACGATGTTTTCGTAACGGCAATTCTTGATCAATAAAAATGTTTTTAAAGTGATCGGAAAGTGATTTTATCTCCTTAAACAATTTGGAATTAATAATAAATTGTTGGTCGGCATATGATTCATAGGTAAGGACATCCTTTTTGTCCTTGAACAGGAAGAATTCGTGATTGGAGTAATCAATTATTTCTGAAGTGGTTATCATTACGAATGGTATTAGAAGTAATAAGAAATGGATTTTCTGTAATTTAATAAAATAAAAAAAATATGGTATTTGTTAAAACTTAATATTGTCTTTGTGAATAGTTCTGTTTCTATTATTGATTATAACTTTGTTTGGTAAGTTTTCCTTAACAACCTGTTTTTTGTATCTAGTGTCAAGAGGAAGATCATGAGAGAGGGGGAGTTGCTTGCGAGATGCCAGTGAGTGCGGACGTGTGCTCGCTGCGTGAACGATGAAGGCAGATGTATACTGAAGACATATAACTATTGTAACACATTAATAAGAGAAAGGAATAAACATGAAGATCAACATGACAAATCAGAAGTGGGATACAAATTCATTTCTAAGTGGAAAATGTGAATTAAAGAAAACGAGTTAAATAAGGGAAAAGAGGAATAGTAAACGATTGGATTAGAGACGTACAACAAAACGGCACGGAATAGCAAAACGGTTGTACAAAAGCAAAGAGAGAGACGGAAAAACGGCACGATATAGCAAACGTCGAATAAAAAAAGGGAAAAGAGGAATAGTAAACGATTGGATTAGGGACGTACAACAAAACGGCACGGAATAGCAAAACAGTTGTACAAGAGCAAAGAGAGAAACCAAGGAAGATCGACAAACGGCGAGGAATAGCAAAAGGCAAAGAATCGCAAACGGTTGATCGAAAGGAAAAAGCAAGAAACAACCAAAAAAAAAAGGGTATACATACGAAGCCACAAAGGGTACAGGTATAGAAGGAAAATAGAGAGAGCAATGTAGACGGACTGAGCGACAAACTTGGCGGGAGAGCGAATCAGAACGGCAACGAGTGCAGACGTGCAGAAGAAAAGGCTCTCGAAAATGCGTGTAAAGTTAAGGGATTTAAAGATTGGGGATTTGGACGTGATCTTGAGGGCTCATGATCCCCAAGTCTAAGGAAACAAAACGGCAAATATCAATGAGTTGAGGACGAAACTGGAAAGTGATGAAATTGAGACAGACGACTACGATATAATGGAACAAAACGCAAGTACAAGTATGCAAGCCCAAATCAACGAACTTAAGGAGATGGTGGCAAACTTGGCAACGATGGTCCAAACGGCATGCTTGCAGCAACAAAGTCAAGCACAAGGGACTGTGGAACAAGAAACGACACGCTTACGTCAGACGCTGGATGGATCGAGACACACACATGCGCCAAACGGGATGCAACCGGAAAATGTGCTCTCATCGCCACAGCTAGAAGCTCAAGGTCAAGGTTTTACAAGCATCAAAGAAATGATAGGAATTCTGCCGGATTTTGATCCAATCAAGGGATCTATCACATCGGAGCAATTCATCGCAAAGGTAGAGCAACCACAAAGCGTATACATGTGGACAAGTGACGCTGTGCTGTTTGCAGTGCAGCATAAGATGCGTGGAGTAGCAAAAACATGGCTGGATGCACAGCAGGTATATCGATCATGGGATCAATTCAAATCGGCATTCGCTCTTGATTTTCCATGTTTAGTGAGTACGGCCGATGTGCACAGAGAATTGATGCGTCGCAAGCGACGCAATAGCGAGTCATTAATTGAATACTTTTATGCGATGGTAGCTATTGGACGGCGTGCGAGTGTCGATGAACCATCAATAAATTCGTATATCATCAACGGGCTTAATTCAAAAGAACTCACGAAATCATTATTAGCGATGAACATACGCACTTGTTCAGAGCTGCTAAGGTCGTTGGAAAATTTGAGATTTTCACAAGAGATACATCAACAACAATACAACGCGTCAACGATCAATGAAAAACAATACAACGATGCTGATGGCAAGATGAAAGCAGTTAAATGTTATAATTGCAAAAATTTCGGGCACTTTGCAGCAAAATGCACAGTGCCACAGCGAAAGGAAAGATGTTCCAAATGCTCTAAGATTGGGCATAATGAAAAGGATTGCAAGGTGAAAACATCGTCAACGGTGGCTCAAGTGAATGAGTCGCATCACAAGGAGTATCCGCGAATAATGAAAACAGTTCTCATTGGAGGCCAACAGTTTGAAGCATTCATCGACACGGGCAGTGATAACACCCTAATGAAAGAAGCAGCAGTGCCAGATGGAGCAATACGGCAGCTGAGCGTCAAACGTCTGAAAGGCTTTGGAGGATCTGTGGTCGAATCGAAGGAGTGCATTCTTTTAGAGTTTGCATATGGCAAACTGAGACTCTTCACGCAAATTCAGGTGGTACCAAACGAAGTCCTACCATATGATGTCCTCGTGGGCAGAGATATCATCTGCCACGATCAGGAAATGCTGGTTGCCGAAGATTCAGGATCAACGTTGACAGCAGCGGAGCAGGTCGGGTTTAATGTTAACACGGACATTGACCCCGACCACCAGGAACTGGTGAGCGATCTAATAAAGAGCTATAAAGTTGGCGGGCTTAACGCTGCGCCCATCCAAATGCGCTTTTATGAAAACGAAGGTGACCTTTTTGGGTCATGTGATCACGGGCAACGGGATTCAGCCAGGCAATGAGAAGACTGACTGCATCAATGAATATCAAAGGCCATGTAACGAAACTGAAGTACGCAGATTCCTGGGAGTTACAGGATTCTTCAGAAAATTTGTCAAGGAGTACAGTATGATTGCGTATCCATTGAGCAAATTATTGAAAAAGGATGTGGACTTTATATGGGGAGAAGATCAGGAACAGGCATTTCAACGACTAAAGGATGCTTTAACATCGAAGCCGGTGTTGACTTTATACGACCCCACAAAATATCATGAAATACACACTGATGCTAGTAAGCTGGGAATAGCAGGAATTATGTTTCAAAGAGAAGAAGACGGAACGAAGCCTGTATTTTATTACAGCCGGCTATGCAGCGACGCAGAAAGCAGATACTCAAGCTATGCTCTAGAAATATTGGCAATTACGGAGACACTGGTTAGATTCCGGATATATTTACTAGGATCTCCATTTCTGGTGGTGACTGATTGCAACGCGGTGGCGACGCTGAAGGAATCAACAGAGCTACAACCTCCAATAGCAAGATGGTGGCTCAAACTACAAGAGTTTAAAACACGCACAACCAACAAAATACGAAGTTAACGCTTTAGTCGTCATTACCTTCGTACCATCGGCTACAGGAGAGTCACATAAATTGGATGCTGCTTATCCCTTATATAGTAACAAAGGTCCTCAACAGCGATCGGTATATGGTGGAAGATCTGCCAGACCACACTATTACTCAGCGACGCTATTGTAACGTGATGTCAAGCGACCATATGAGGCCAATGTGTGCCTTAATTCCAAACCTGGATATAGATGAGCCGATATATGAATATAACGACGACGCAGGAATGTCAGGAGAGGCCGGATGTCAAGAGGAAGAGCATGAGAGAGGGGGAGTTGCTTGCGAGATGCCAGTGAGTGCGGACGTGTGCTCGCTACGTGAACGATGAAGGCAGATGTATACTGAAGACATATAACTATTGTAACACATTAATAAGAGAAAAGAATAAACATGAAGATCAAAATGACACTAGTTTTTAGCTTATTTCTTTCTCCGTGTTTCTTTTCATAGACAACTTGACCTACATGAACATTATTAACGAAATCTGAGACCGACATGGCATAAGGATATTGTTTGCTATAAATTGCCCTGTCATTGTCAGTATTTATTTCTCCTCGAATTTATTAGTTTAGAATGCTCCTTTTCAATATTATTCATAACTTTATTTTCAAGATCTTTTATTTGATGTGAAGTTATATTTAGGTTATGAATTTTTTCTTTGTCCGTAAACTCAACGACGGCGTGCTCAGGATTTGTGGATCCTAAACTATTTGATTTAAAAATTACGGAATTAACATCGTCGGCTTGTTCAGGATTTTTCGATCCCAAACTGATATATTGTTTATTAGCGGATAAATCTACGCTGGCGTGCTCAGGATTTTCAGATCCCGAACTATTAGTTTTATTAATGACGGATAATTCAATGTCGGCGTGCTCAGGATTTTCAGATCCCGAACTATATAAACTGCCTTCAGCATTAACCGTTTCGGTTTTAAATACTTTTTGCTCTTCAAAGTATTTTTTGATAATATATTCTTTCAATGGAAGAATATTTTTTTCCTCAATTAAACATAAATAGTTTTTTTCCTCGTCAAAATATTCGAGTTTCTCTTGATTTCCCTTATACTCCATGATTCCTTTCTCGATATCTAATTTAGCTCCAATCTTTCTTAACAGATTGGATCCAACTAGATCAGATTCTAGACCCTCAATTCATAAAATAAATGTTGTTCCCCAAATATGTTTATCAAATGATAATATTTTATGATTGAATATCCATTAACAGTAGATACTCCTTTGTGTATTGATAATTATTTTTTATTCTCGTAAATACCCTTTTTTATATAGCACGCGGTGGCTCCTGTATCTATTAATATTTTAAGTGGTCTTTTAGTTTTTCTGTCTACCCTTGTTATATGAGGCATTCTTCTATAGGGTGCTGATCTAAAAAATGGCCTTCGTTGATATTATTTACTCTCATTGTTTTTTGAGCTGGCTGGTTGACTGTTCCCGTGGATTCCCGTTTAATCGGGGGGTGTGTTTCGGACTGATTTACCTGTCGTGCGTTTGTGATGGGTTTTTGCGCTGGGTATTGGTTATAATTATTTCCTTGGAAATGATTATTAAAATTGTGTAGGTTGTTATTATAATTCCACTGGCTGTTATTATTCCTAGGACGGTTATAATTTTTATACGGACGATTTTGAACTCTTATGGAGTTGTCGACTTCCATCAGTCCTGGTGGTGGTTGAACTTTGGAATTATTGTTAAAGTTCCAATTGTTATTCGTTCCCAAGTTCTCGTTTTGTGGCCAATTATTATTTATTCTATTTGGCGTAATATTATTCTGTCTAGGGGCAAATCTAAGGTTGTTTCCTTGATTTTTATTTTCATTCCTAAATCCATTGTACCTATTTGCAAATTGAGCTCTAAACTTGTTAGACTCTAGTTCCTGACACTTTGCCAAAGCATTTGGCAAGTTTGGTGGGTTAAGAGAGAAGAGTGTTTCTGAGATTGAACCGTTTAATCCAGAAATAAAAATTCTAAGAGCATTGTTTCTAATTGTTTTATTTGTTTCCTTGGTTATAACGTTGTCCTTTCAATAAGTCATTATAGTTTTATTTATGAGTAAAGTCATTTTCTTGTTTACTTCGTTGTAAAATTCTGTAATGGTCATACGTCCTTGTCTAAGGATGCTTAATTCTGATTCGAGTATATGGATTGGTCTTTTATCGCTATAAATAAAATCCAATCTTGAAAGAATTGCTTGAAAGTTTAAAACTGTACCATGGTTGGTTAGAGCATCGTGTGCTGCTCCCATGATTTTATTACGTAGTATTGTTAAGGCGATAAAATATTGTTCACTTTCAATTTTATATAGACTCATTGCGGTTTCTGCCGCTTCTCTCCAGCCTACATATTGTGTTATTTCACCTGTGAACTTAGGTAAGGATTTAATTACCTCTAATGTAGTTTCGCATTTTATGGTTCGGTCAATTGTTTGGATTTTATAGTCTTCCACTTCATTTCTGTTAGCGGTTAACTGCCCTACTATCCTTTCAATATTTCTGGTCACTTCACTCAACTGTACATTTATTAATCTATTTATTAATTCCATTGTCAGGTTACTGGCGCTGGATATCCCGCCCGCAGAAAAGGTTGGTACTGAACCTCCGGTTGCCATTATTAATTTTAAATTTTCAAAACTATTTATTAAACCTACCAGATTGTTTTAAAATAAATATTGTAATGTATAATTTTAAAGCTTGTAGTACTCTCGGTATCTTGATCTTAATTTTTAGATTCTATTTAAAGGCTTAGTGTTATTTTTTATCTGCTCACGATACTTTCCGTGGGAGTTCTTCCTTCAATGTAGTTGTCCTGATTACCTTCTGTTGGGGTCTTCCTTCAATAGGTTTGTCTTAATTATTTTTTATTGGGGTCTTTCTTCAGTTTTGTATCTAGCTGTGGCGGGGGGTTGCCTTCAGCTCTTCCTTCCTTCTTGGTGTTGATTTTTACGTTTGTTTTTTTTGTTTTAATTGTGTTTGTAGTTGAGTTCTGATTTTTTATTATTGTGTTCTCGTAATTAGTGTTAAGTATTCAGTCCACCTTTTATATTAAATTCTTAATTGGATTATTGCATTTATTGATTTCCAATTAAGTTTATTCACGATCACTGTCACAGTAGTTAGGTGTCGTTGGATTGTTGTGGATGATTTAATTTTTCCACTAAAAATATGAGTTGTTGGCGGCGCGAGTTCCGTTTTGTAATTAACTTATTTGTGTTAAACCTTTCAACTTATCACTTTATTACAAGACACTTATTGTTATCTATTTATACATTGTTGTGGATGTTTTAATTTTTCCACTAAAAATATGAGTTGTTGGCGGCGCGAGTTCCGTTTTGTAATTAACTTATTTGTGTTAAACCTTTCAACTTATCACTTTATTACAAGACACTTATTGTTATCTATTTACAGTACAGTCTGTACCAAAACGTCTGCAAAAGGTGATAGACGCTAAGGGAGGGTATATTTTTTATTAATTTATCATAATTTTGTAGTTGATTTTTTTTTCAATTTATAACATTTAAATAATTTGTCCAAATACTTTGCCAATGCTAATTTGTAAGAAAGTAATTTTTGTTAAATCAACAATGAAGTTATCCATATGTTTATGTTACCTAATTTAGCTACGATAGTCTACCTATTTACTAAAATTATTAAACAATTTTGCTTTAAGTAAACAATGAGTTACAAACAAATATATTGAAAATATTTATTGTCCAAATACTTATTCCCACTAGTGTAGTGTCACAGTAGTTAGGTGTCGTTGGATTGTTGTGGATGTTTTAATTTTTCCACTAAAAATATGAGTTGTTGGCGGCGCGAGTTCCGTTTTGTAATTAACTTATTTGTGTTAAACCTTTCAACTTATCACTTTATTACAAGACACTTATTGTTATCTATTTATACACTTATAAACCGTTCTTTTAATCCTCCCGAATCAGACTGATCTTCAAATTCTGAATCCTAATCCAATCAACCTCGGCCAGAAGCTTTTCTTTGACACTTTCTGAACTTTTGATAAAAGCTTTATGCTGAAATTATTCCACTGCATTGTGAAATTCAATTATGCTGATCGATGCAGTTTTTGATTGAAGCGTAATAAGTTGGCCGTGGTTTGGTCTCCAAGCAGAAGCTGTGTTTACGTTAAGTTAGGGTTATTTACTTCAGCGGGTAGCTAAGCGGCAAAGGCAATGACAAAAACAAAGACAAAGGAAATGCGACGAGATTGAGAATTGAAATTTGTTTATAAACTGTGGAAGGGTGCTATGTTTATGGGTTGGATAACTCGAGATTGAGAATTGAAATTCCTAGGACGGTTATAATTTTTATACGGACGATTTTGAACTCTTATGGAGTTGTCTACTTCCATCGGTTCTGGTGGTGGTTGAACTTTGGAATTATTGTTAAAGTTCCAATTGTTATTTGTTCCCAAGTTCTCGTTTTGTGGCCAATTATTATTTATTCTATTTGGCGTAATATTATTCTGTCTAGGGGCAAATCTAAGGTTGTTTCCTTGATTTTTATTTTCATTCCTAAATCCATTGTACCTATTTGCAAATTGAGCTCTAAACTTGTTAGACTCTAGTTCCTGACACTTTGCCAAAGCATTTGGCAAGTCTGGTGGGTTAAGAGAGAAGAGTGTTTCTGAGATTGAACCGTTTAATCCAGAAATAAAAATTCTAAGAGCATTGTTTCTAATTGTTTTATTTGTTTCCTTGGTTATAACGTTGTCCTTTCCATAAGTCATTATAGTTTTATTTATGAGTAAAGTCATTTTCTTGTTTACTTCGTTGTAAAATTCTGTAATGGTCATACGTCCTTGTCTAAGGATGCTTAATTCTGATTCGAGTATATGGATTGGTCTTTTATCGCTATAAATAAAATCCAATCTTGAAAGAATTGCTTGAAAGTTTAAAACTGTACCATGGTTGGTTAGAGCATCGTGTGCTGCTCCCATGATTTTATTACGTAGTATTGTTAAGGCGATAAAATATTGTTCACTTTCAATTTTATATAGACTCATTGCGGTTTCTGCCGCTTCTCTCCAGCCTACATATTGTGTTATTTCACCTGTGAACTTAGGTAAGGATTTAATTACCTCTAATGTAGTTTCGCATTTTATGGTTCGGTCAATTGTTTGGATTTTATAGTCTTCCACTTCATTTCTGTTAGCGGTTAACTGCCCTTCTATCCCTTCAATATTTCTGGTCACTTCACTCAACTGTACATTTATTAATCTATTTATTAATTCGATTGTCAGGTTACTGGCCCGCAGAAAGGGTTGGTATTGAACCTCCGGTTGCCATTGTTAATTTTAAATTTTCAAAACTATTTATCAAACCTTCCAGATTGTTTTAAAATAAATATTGTAATGTTTCATTTTAAAGCTTGTAGTACTCTCGGTATCTTGATCTTAATTTTTAGATTCTATTTAAAGGCTTAGTGTTATTTTTTATCTGCTCACGATACTTTCCGTGGGAGTTCTTCCTTCAATGTAGTTGTCCTGATTATCTTCTGTTGGGGTCTTCCTTCAATAGGTTTGTCTTTATTATTTTGGAGTCTTCCTTCAATCGGGTCGTCTTAATTATTATTTATTGGGGTCTTCCTTCAATTTTGTATCTTGCTGTGGCGGGGGGTTGCCTTCAGCTCTTCCTTCCTTCTTGGTGTTGATTTTTACGTTTGTTTTTGTTTTAATTGTGCTTGTAGCTGAGTTCTGATTTTTTATTATTGTGTTTTCGTTATAAGTGTTAAGTATTCAGTCCACCTTTTATATTAAATTCTTAATTGGATTATTCCTTTTATTGATTTCCGATAAAGTTTATTCACGGGTGACTTGTGACAGTGATCACAGTAGTTAGGTGTCGTTGGATTGTTTTGGATGTTTTAATTTTTCCACTAAAAATATAAGTTGTTGGCGGCGCGAGTTCCGTTTTGTAATTAACTTATTTTCGTTAATATTTATTTAGAACTTTTAAGTACGCCGCCCCACGTTGGGCGCCAATTAACTTTTTATTCTAGTGTCTTTGTTCATTAATTTAAATACTATTTTTCTAATTCTTCTTTGTCATTTTGATCTAAAGTGCCAAAAAGGTATTTATATGCGGTACCTATAATATTAATTATACCACGTTTATTGCGTTTTATTATTCTTATTCCATTCATTTCTCTGTCTAATTTTTCAGTTAAATATTGGATTTGGGCTATAGTACCATATTCTTCAGCTTGTTTAATTAAATTTGCAAAAGTTTGTTCGGTTTTTGTTAAGTTTACGGACAAATAGTGATATTCATAGTTTATAGGTATATGAATTGATCCTGTTTTAAATATAAGCCTCTAGGCTTTGACCACGGACGGCACGGATGAAACATATTATAAGTGTTATTATGAATAACTGTTTAATCGGACCCCACTTGATTTTCGGGAGTTGAGCTGGAATTGTATTTACTTTTATTAATTTTCTTTTATTTTTTAAATTTAGCATTATAATGTCCAACTTCTCTTCCTCTATTTGTTTCTTCGTAATGTTTCTCATCTATTTGTTCTACGTGTCCTGTTTTCTTAAATGGGTTAGTTGTTTTCCTTTTTACCAATGGTGCTTGTTTATATCTAGTATCTACTTCATAGCTATGTCTATCTTTATTCAACTTATTTATTTTTGATTGTTTCTCCTTTTGGGTGTCATATGCAGGTGTTCCTGCATATAGGAAAATATCAGCTGGTGTTCTCCCAGTTGTATTGTGTTTAGTTTTGTGGCTATATACATAGAGAATAGTTTCAAATTGTGTTATCTTATTTTCTGGGTCGGACTCACTATTAATGATTCTTAACTTTTTATTGACTGTTTTATGGAATCTTTCAATGTCAGAAATTCCATTTTTACTTGTTGTGATATTTATATTCAAATTCTTGGACCTAAGCCATAAATATAACGCTGAACATATAAAAGCTGAATCTTTATCGGCCTTTATTTCGGACGGTTTTCCCATTTCATTGAACATTTTAAGGAGAGCTCTTTTTGCTTCCAGCCAGTCTCTACTACTGACTTCAATCAAAGCGGCATATTTTGAATAAATGTCAATGCACGACAGGAACGTTTTATTATTAATTAAATAAAAATCTATAACATATTTTTCTCTGGGATTAAAAGTTTCTGGTGTTAGTATCTCTATGTTCTGTTTTGGATATGTTACATACTTCGCATTCATTAATAATGTTCTGTATTAACTTTTGGTAGTCTGGGTAATAATATTTTTCTTTAAAAAGGTTAGTTTGTTTCTCTATTCCTGGGTGTAAAAGTTCTCTGTGACTTTTTATAATTATTTCTTTAAATTCGGAATATGTTTCAATGTCTTTTAATTTGATGTTTGATTTCATAACTTTAGTTATGTTATTCGGACTGACAATTTCTATGTAAGCGTTTTGAAATGTAAGGAAATCTATTTCGTTATGAAAGAAAATTACGCTTCTTTTGGTACATAAGTATTCTTTAATTAATTCCTTGGCATGGACATTTGTCATTTCTATGTAATGAATTTTAATTTTTGTTTTATGAAAGTATCTTTTAGTTTCTACGTTATTATTATCGTCTTTTATAAATTCTATCTGCCTGTTGTAGTAATTAATTGGTCTTTCCGTTAAGGAAATATAAGATTGGTTATCTTCTTGAGCACTGTGAATAGTAGCTTGTGTTGGTAACGAAATGTTACTGGAGGTTTCTCCTAGGAAGTTTTCTTCAATTTTTACTCTCGATAGAGCATCTTCTACATGGTTTTCTTTACCAGGGAGGTATTTGATATGATAGTCAAATTCATTTAATTTGATTTTCCATCTCTGAAGTTTCATGTTTGGCTCCTTAATTGAATCAAGCCAAACTAATGGCCTGTGATCACTATGGATCTCGAATTTTCTACCAAATAAATAGGACCTGAAATATTTAGTGGCCCAAACGATAGCAAGGAGTTCCTTTTCTATTGTTCCTTCAGAGTTCTGCTAGCATAGCATATAGGTTTATGCTCTTGCGATAATACCGCGCCTATAGCAAAATTGCTAGCATCAGTACTTAATGAAAAAGACTTTTTAAAATCTGGGTGTATTAATATGGGATCGGACGTTATTAACACTTTTAATTTTTCAAAAGCTAAGTATTTATTATTGAGCCTTTTTTTAGTCGTAATGTCATTGGTTTTGCTATTTTAGCGAAGTTTGGAATAAATTTGCGGTAAAAACCACAAAGACCAAGAAATGATTTTATTTCCTTAGTGGACTTTGGTATAGGGAAATTCACTACGGCTTTAATTTTTGCGGGATTTGGTTTAATACCATCTGTTGAAATTATGTGCCCTAGGAATTCAGTTTCCTTTTTTAGGAATTCGCATTTATCTAGCTGTAATTTTAAATTTGCTTCTCTGAGCTTTAAGAATACCTTTCGTAAAGACATTATGTGTTCTTCAAATGAAGTGGAATACACAATTATGTCATCCATATATACGAGACAGTTTTTGTATATTAAATCTGCTAAGAGATTATTCATGCAACGTTGAAAAGTTGCGGGTGCATTTTTTAAACCAAATGGCATTCGAGTATATTCAAAATGACCATTTTTGGTTGAAAAAGCTGTTTTCGCTATAGAATTTTCATCCATTTGTATTTGATGAAAACCTTTTGCGAGGTCAATGGTTGTAAAGTATTGGCAATTTCCAAGCTTATCCAATATTTCATCCATTACTGGTATTGGGTATTTGTCATCAACGGTTATTTCGTTAAGGTTGCGATAGTCAATGACTATGCGAAATTTCGATTTTCCCGATGCCTCTGGCTTTTTGGGTACTACCCAAACAGGAGAGCAATATGGAGAATTCGATTTTCTTATGATTCCTTGTCGAATCATGTCTTTGGTTTTCATTTTTTTTCATTCATTTTCATTTGGTTTTCGACTTCTTCGTCGAAGCTTTGTGGGTATTTAAATGGACGTCTGTAAATTGGGTCTTCGTGTTTAGTTGTTATGACATGTTTAGTTGTACTTGTAAAGGTCAAATTTTCACCTTCTTTGTACTGTATGTCACTAAACTCGTATAAGACACTGGTGAGGGCTTTCCTCTCTTCATCGTTTAGATGATCAAGTCGAAATTCATTTGTTTCATTGAGTTCGTTGTCAATTACATAATTGACACTCAATATTTGGGGAATCTAATAAGTTTTCTTTTAAACTCTCTTTAGGTGTTTCCTCTTCTTCGTTAATATCATCAAGTCGCAATTTAAATGTGTATTTATTTAAAGTGACTGTATTGGATGTATAGCCTATATACATAGTTGCTTTGGAATCTTCCAAATATTCCCTGCCTAACAAAATGTCGTATTTTTCTGAGAATTTATGTAAATAAAATGTTTGCTTTGTCGGACATAATTTACTAGGTTTTAATGTAATTTTTGATTTTAAAATAATTTGGCCATTTATTGTGTGTTGATCTTTTGAGTTGATCGGACAATTGAAAAAATTTTTACTCATCAAATTTATTGATGAACCTGTGTCAATCAAACATTTGAGTTTGATATCGTTCATGGTTATTTGTATGAATGGGTGTGTTCTTCTTCTACTTCTGATTCCGATCCCGAGGCAAGTTGATGAAAATTTTCACTGGTATCCATTTTAGACTGACCACTTGAACTTTCACGCTGCCTTTTTTGGGGATGGTTAGTAGTAGAATAAGATGTGGGTTTTTGAAAATTTAGAGCGTTTTGCGCTCTACCTTGTTCTAACTTTTGTTTGAACTCATTGTATGTTGCTTGGTTGCTTTCAACCTTTTTTGAATTATTACTTGCATAATTATTTCGATTTTGACTTTGCTGTGCTTGAATATAATAAGGTTTTATACATTGGTCATTATTATTTCCTTTATTCTTCTGAGAATCATTATTTTTACTACTGCTTTGTGGTGTAGATGGGCTGTTTAATTTAGCTTTAGCTTTTTCTGTATTTAATACAATTGTATCGTAAAGGCCTTCCCTTTGCGCTACTTGTCTTAATAATGTTGTTGTTGTAATGTTATATCTTGCTAATGTCATGAACATTCTGTCTGGAATTCTTTTATAAATTACATCTTTAATAGTATTAGCCATTGCGGCGGTATAAAGAGTTGTATTTGTATGATTATTTTCTAATGATAATTTACTTGAAATTTCGAACATCTTATTTTCTAGTTCTTCTACAAACTTACGAATACTACCACTCCAGTAGGTGTTGTAAAGTCTTCTTAGCAACTCTTCGTATGGGATTTGGGTTTTAAATTCATCAATGAGGACTGATCGTAGTTCAGCCCAAGTGTTGCACTGTTGTAGCTGGGATACTTCTTGTGCATGTTGGGACAGCTGCCTCTCGATGGCACTGTAGAGTACACTATGTTGCCTCTTGTCTGTTGTCGGGTATAGGGACATCACGAAGTCCACACGTCTCACAAATGATGCCAGTTCTCTTGTGGAACCGTCAAATGTTGAGATGTGACGAATCTGGCCCAAAGCCTGATTCAAATGTAATTCAGATAGAATCATAATTTGTTCGCTGGGTTGTGCCATGTTGTTGGCTATTATTGATTTTTCTTTGAATCACTTCGTAGATTGATACCGGGGTTTTATTTTTTTTTTTTTATTTAAAATTCGCACACCTTTGTAGCAGTCCAATCAATGCTAGATGGGCTACACAACACTGACCTGGTAACAGTCACACCTTTTATTTATTTTGGTGGGTCACACTTTAATGGTCACTTGCAGTTTTTTAATTTATATTTGTATTAATAGTATCCAACATCGAGAGTTAGATAACTGTTCACAAATATTTTGTCACATAAGTTCTTTTTCGGATCTGCTTTGTATAAACTGAAGCACAAGCGAAACTTTGTTCGTCACGAGTTGCGCTTTATTAATCTCGAACTAATCTATTAGCTCTAAGAGATTATGTTCACACGCGGATCCTACCGACTGCGCCAATTACAACTTCGCGGTTTGTTGGTTTATATAAAAAAAAGTATTTTTATTGATTAAAAACTTAAGCGAAGGTCGGAGACAAATTCACGTCTTACACAATTGAAGTATGAATAAAATCTAAATCTAATTTGCAAAGCGAACGCTTAGCAAACGCTTGGCTGAGGTTATTTACTTCTTCATATTGAGTGTACATAGGCTCTCATTTATGGTTACGTTAATTAGGCGCTCTCTTGAGTGGATTGCGCATGGATATAGATCAGCCGAGTTTGAGCTACGTGGAAAGTTTTGACCCTTAAAGCTGTGTTAGCAGTTTTGACCCTCTGGTGGGAGTCGCGAATGCGGCTGCGGATGTTTATGTCTGTTGGATTGGGTGCCTTCTTGAGTGGATCACTCATGGGTACTGATCAGCCGAGAACTTGAGCTGCGTAAGCGGTTTTGACCCTTTGGTGGGAATAACTGATTCGGCAGCGGATGTTAATGTTTACATTAGGGTAGGCTGGATTTGTTATTGTCACCAGAATTTGGGTTCTTATTGGATACATGATTTTATGACTTATATCCTAAGGCATTCTATGATTTTGTGTATGGCTGTTCCTATGTGGTTATGTATGTGTGTGTGTGTGTAAGTATATGTGGTCTTATACTATGGCACATATGCTACTATATTTATGTTCAATTCTAATTTCTCTCTCATCTGACAATTTTGTATAAGCAAAAATCAATGATGAAGTGCTCGCCACAAAATCCTTTCAGGAAATCTAAACAATTTAAGAGCGGGGAAATCGCGCCTAGATTTCCGACAGTGGGATAAGCTGCACTTGTTCCCACTTATGTATCTTCTTTTTTCTTGGCCATATCCATAAGATTATTCAAATGGGCCATCAAAATGTTTTTTTTCACTTACAATTTATAAATTCCAACTCAAACCTTTGTCGAAAAGCAGCAGCACGTTATTTTAGCGCGTCAAATTACGAAAATACGTAAACACTATTCACTATTCACTATTTATCGCAATTACTATTTGCGCTTATATTTCCGTACTTTACTTTTGCAACAAAACGACTCTAGTTCAATATAAATTCGATTATATAGCGAAAATATCAAAAAATTGAGAAGCTTTGCGTAAAGCCAACTTTAAGCAAACGGGCTAAGAGAAATTAAAAGGAAAAACAGAAAAATTCAACATACTGAAAAACAACTGAATCTAATGTGCATTTTAAATAATAAAAATGGATCATTAACATACATAAATCATATTAAGTCAAATGACTTAATAAATATACTAAATAATTAAAGGAAGTAAAATATAAATTATTATAACTACTGTAATTTCAGATATAAATTTTCCAAAAAGAAGACTTTACGTTGAGAAATAAATATTTCATAAAAATAATACTAAGTAGAAAATAAAAATTTATAAAATGAATAAAAATATGATAACTGTTTATTGCAAAAGTCATATCAAAGACACTAGAATTATTCTAGTGTCTTTGCTTTGGTCATATCTTGAGGATCTATTACTCGGAGAATATCCATAAATACATAGGGCAACTAAAGGTATTGCACTTACAAAAGCATACAAAAAAGGGTATTACTTGTCTCTGGGCTTGAAGAGATGTAATGCATGCAGGATTTTTCAGAATATATACTTATAAGTTGGAGCTCGATGGGAATATTTCCTTAACTTTAATGTTACAATATGTACTTGGTGGTCTGCCATTCTTCTCCCTTCAATTTTTCTGGTCACTTCCCCCAATTCTACATTTATTAATCGATTAAATAATTCCATTGTCAGATGGAAAAAGACGGGCAACCTAAACTGCCTCCTAGTCTATACTCGGACACCTTGGACACTTTGCTCGTAGCTGCTAATCCCATCCTAAATTATCATGCTGTTCTCGTAAACTTCCAGCTTGACGAGCGTTAACAGCGAGTCGGCGCTAAAACCAAAAAACAAAGCAATTAATAAACAACAAGTTAAATATAACAATTAAATAAAGCACTTACCTCTTTGACCGGTTATTTGCGATTATAAATACAAAAATTTACCATATTATGATGCCGTCTCCATCACCAGACGCCACTGCTTTAATAAGGATCTCTGGCGCGGAGCTGACGCCACATTAAAATTGTTATAAAGTTGTAAAACCCGTCCTCTAAATGTGCATTTCTCCGCAGAATCGTATCTACTACCGAGGCAAAGACACTAGAATAACAAGATGCGTAACGGCCATACATTGGTTTGGCACTATGCAGCCACTTTTTTGGTGACGGCCAAAATTACTCTCTTTCGGCTCACTCCCGCTGAGAGCGTAAGAAATCTAAAAATATAATTTGCTTGCTTGTGTGAGTAAAAACAAGAGACGAGAACGCGTATAAGTGTGCGTGTTGTGCTAGAAGACGATTTTCTAGCCGAAATCAATTCTGATCGAAGAAACGAATTTACATTGTACATATTAGGGTAGTTTTTGCCAATTTCCTAGCAATATGATAAAATAAAAAAAATTTAAAAAATTCGCGCCCTGACTATTATATTAAAGCTTTTTAAATTTGTTTGTTAAAATCGCCGCTCGAATTAGCTACCGTTTACACATTTATATTTATGTTTAATTCTAATTTGTCTCTCATCTGAAAATTTTTTAAAAGCGAAATATTTTTTTGAAACACTTTTAATGTTAATGTTACATCATATTATGTCAAATGATTTAATAAATATACTAAATAATTAAATTTGCAATTAAATTAAATTGCAAAAGTAATATCAAAGACAATAGAATTATTCTAGTGTCTTTGCTTTGTTCATATCTTGAGGCACGAAGTGCGGACACAAGCACTCAACAATCATTGCCTTATTAATTTTTCACACGCCGCAAAATGAATACTCTAATGACAAATATTCTTTTATAAAGTCATTTTTGAAATTTATTTTTGTGATAATATGTACATAGATTTGACTATTTCTAATCTATTTTCAAATAATAATAACGTTAAGGCAATGCAAAACAAGAATTTTTCGCATGGTGCCAATTGATCAAAAATAATATAGATTTAAAGCCAAAGAACTTCTAAGGTGAAGGGCATATTTTGTCAAATTTACAATGCATGTGAATACGTGTGCACACATACAGATGTCTGCTATCACTTTGTGCGTTGAAAAGAGCTGTTCGCTGTAGCGCTCTTCGCTCTCTCGCTCTCTAACAAAAATTCGAGAGAGCCTGGAGCCACCTCTAGAGCCACGGCCAAAAAATCGTGTGCCAAAAAATCGTATGGCGTTACGCATCTTGTTATTCTAGGGTCTTTGACCGAGGTATTGAATATTTATATTTTCTGAGCCACTATCGATTGTTTTTTGTCGCTATCGATGGTGCTGTGAAAATTTTTCACATCACTGACAACAGAAACGAGAACGAGGTAAGAAAAATGCTACAAATTAAATAGGAAATATTTTCTAATGAAATCCATTCTAGAATCTAAATTTACCTAAATTGGAGGTTGGTGGTTGCTCTAATCGTGGACAAGTTATTATTAGTAACTTATTATTAGTAACCGCAGGGCTTCCTTAAAGCAAACAATGCTGGCATACTCTTCTTTTGCGTGGATTGAGTAATTTCGTTCCTAATATTTAGTCAAAAAAGTTTACTTTCATTTGTATGTTATGTTTTACCAATTCCATTCTGAAGTTGATCTCCCATTTAGTTTGTTATTTAAATATATAAAATATGAGAAACACATTAAAAATTGCTAATATTTTATTAAGTTTATTATATTATTTAATATATAAAATATGTGAGTATATAAAATATGAGAACTGATGACTTTCATTTTTTCTTATTTGCTGTACCCATTATATTACGAAGTTGATCTCCCATTTAGTTTGTTATTTAAATATATAAAATATGAGAAACACATTAAAAGTTGCAAATATTTTTATTATATTATATTTATATACATCGATAGAATCGAATATTTGCTCTCAAAACATCGATCAATTTCGAATGGTGCCACTATCAATAGTTTCCCAGCTCTACTGCTGATCGCATTTTGTACTCGCGCATCGATCTATGCCTCTCACACGCTAGCTGGACTACACTTAGCGACAGCGCGACAACGCTGTTGCCTCACTCGTCACGGCGCCATTCATATTCTACATATTAATCAAATTCTAAGATGGACCTCATTGCGCAGCAGCGTCTTGCAAACGCCGTGGTCAAAACATGTTAATAATGTGACAGGCACGTACCAAAGACCCTAGAATAACAAGATGCGTAACGCCATACGATTTTTTGGCACACGATTTTTTGGCCGTGGCTCTAGAGGTGGCTCCAGGCTCTCTCGAATTTTTGTTAGAGAGCGAGAGAGCGAAGAGCGCTACAGCGAACAGCTCTTTTCAACGCACAAAGTGATAGCAGACATCTGTATGTGTGCACACGTATTCACATGCATTGTAAATTTGACAAAATATGCCCTTCACCTTAGAAGTTCTTTGGCTTTAAATCTATATTATTTTTGATCAATTGGCACCATGCGAAAAATTCTTGTTTTGCATTGCCTTAACGTTATTATTATTTGAAAATAGATTAGAAATAGTCAAATCTATGTACATATTATCACAAAAATAAATTTCAAAAATGACTTTATATAAGAATATTTGTCATTAGAGTATTCATCTTGCGGCGTGTGAAAAATTAATAAGGCAATGATTGTTGAGTGCTTGTGTCCGCACTTCGTGCCTCAAGATATGAACAAAGCAAAGACACTAGAATAATTCTATTGTCTTTGATATTACTTTTGCAATTTAATTTAATTGCATATTTAATTATTTAGTATATTTATTAAATCATTTGACTTAATATGATGTAACATTAACATTAAAAGTGTTTCCATAAAAATATTTCGCTTTTAAAAAATTGTCAGATGAGAGACAAATTAGAATTAAACATAAATATAAATGTGTAAACGGTAGCTAATTCGAGCGGCGATTTTAACAAACAAATTTAAAAAGCTTTAAAATTATAATAGTCAGGGCGCGAATTTTTAAAAATTTTTTTATTTTATCATATTGCTAGGAAATTGGCAAAAACTACCCTAATATGTACCATGTAAATTCGTTTCTTCGATCAGAATTGATTTCGGCCCGAAAATCGTCTTCTAGCACAACACGCACACTTATACGCGTTCTCGTCTCTTGTTTTTACTCACACAAGCAAGCAAATTATATTTTGAGATTTCTTACGCTCTCAGCGGGAGTGAGCCGAAAGAGGAAATATTTTCTAATGAAATCCATTCTAGAATCTAAATTTACCTAAATTGGAGGTTTATGGTTGCTCTAATCGTGGACAAGTTATTATTAGTAACTTATTATTAGTAACCGCAGGGCTTCCTTAAAGCAAACAATGCTGACATACTCTTCTTTTGCGTGGATTGAGTAATTTCGTTCCTAATACAAAAAAGTTTACTTTCATTTGTATTTTATGTTTTACCAATTCCATTCTGAAGTTGATCTCCCATTTAGTTTGTTATTTAAATATATAAAATATGAGAAACACATTAAAAATTGCTAATATTTTATTAAGTTTATTATATTATTTAATATATAAAATATGTGAGTATATAAAATATGAGAACTGATGACTTTCATTTTTTCTTATTTGCTGTACCCATTATATTACGAAGTTGATCTCCCATTTAGTTTGTTATTTAAATATATAAAATATGAGAAAACATTAAAAATGGCAAATATTTTTATTATATATTATATTTATATACATCGATAGAATCGAATATTTGCTCCCAAAACATCGATCAATTTCGAATGGTGCCACTATCAATAGTTTCCCAGCTCTACTGCTGATCGCATTTTGTACTCGCGCATCGATCTATGCCTCTCACACGCTAGCTGGACTACACTTAGCGACAGCGCGACAACGCTGTTGCCTCACTCGTCACGGCGCCATTCATATTCTACATATTAATAAAATTCTAAGATGGACCTCATTGCGCAGCAGCGTCTTGCAAACGCCGTGGTCAAAACATGTTAATAATGTGACAGGCACGTACCAAAGACACTAGAATAACAAGATGGGTAAAGGTCGTACATTGGTTTGGCACTAAGCAGCCAAAAACACTAGAATAACAAGATGGGTAACACCATACGATTATTTGGCACACGATTTTTTCGCCGTGGCTCTAGAGGTGGCTCCAGACTCTCTCGAATTTTTGTTCGAGAGCGAGAGAGCGCTACAGCGAACAGCTATTTTCTACGCATACAGTGATAGAAGACAACTGAATGTGTGGACACATATACATACATTGTAAATTACATACATTACATACATTGTAAATTATCCAAAATTGCTCTCTTTCCGCTAGCTCACGCTAAGAGCGTAAGAAATCTAAAAATAGAATTTGCTTGCTTGTGTGAGTAAAAACAAAAGACGAGAACGCGTATATGTGTGCGTGTTGTACTAGAAGACGATTTTCGGGCCGAAATCAATTCTGATCGAAGAAATGAATTTACATTGTACATATTAGGGTAGTTTTTTTTGCCAATTTCATAGCAATATGATAAAATAAAATAATTTTTAAAAATTCTCGACCTGACTATTATAATTTTAAAGCTTTTTAAATTCGTTTGTTAAAATCGCCGCTCGAATTAGCTACCGTTTACACATTTATATTTATGTTCAATTCTAATTTGTCTCTCATCTGACAATTTTGTATAAGCAAAAAACAATGATGAAGTGCTCGCCACAAAATCCTTTTAGGAAATCTAAACAATTTAAGAGCGGGGAAATCGCGCCTAGATTTCCGACAGTGGGATAAGCTGCACTTGTTCCCACTTATGTATCTTTTTTTTTCTTGGCCATAAGATTATTCAAATGGGCCATCAAAATGTTTTTTTTTTCACTTACAATTTATAAATTCCAACTCAAACCTTTGTCGAAAAGCAGCAGCACGTTATATTAGCGCGTCAAATTACGAAAATACGTAAACACTATTCACTATTCACTATTTATCGCAATTACTATTTGCGCTTATATTTCCGTATTTTACTTTTGCAACAAAACGACTCTAGTTCAATATAAATTCGATTATATAGCGAAAATATCAAAAAATTGAGAAGCTTTGCGTATAGCCAACTTTAAGCAAACGGGCTAAGAGAAATTAAAAGGAAAAACAGAAAAATTCAACATACTGAAAAACAACTGAATCTAATGTGCATTTTAAATAATAAAAATGGATCATTAACATACATAAATCATATTAAGTCAAATGACTTAATAAATATACTAAATAATTAAAGGAAGTAAAATATAAATTATTATAACTACTGTAATTTCAGATATAAATTTTCCAAAAAGAAGACATTACATTGAGAAATAAATAATTCATAAAAATAATACGAAGAAGAAAATAAAAATTTGTAAAATAAATAAAAATATGAAAACTGTTTATTGCAAAAGTCACATCAAAGACACTAGAATTATTCTAGTGTCTGGGTTTTGGTCATATCTTGAGGCACGAAGTGCGGCCACAAGCACTCAACAATCATTGCCTTATTAATTTTTCACACGCCGCAAGCTGATTACTCTAATGACAAATATTCTAATATAAAGTCATTTTTGAAATTTATTTTGTGATGGTATGTAAATAGATTTTCTGTAGATTTTATTTCTAATCTATTTTCAAATAATAATAACATTAAGGCAATGCAAACAAGAATTTTTTGCATGGTGCCAATTGATCAAAAATAATACAGATTTAAAGTCTAAGAACTTCTAAGGTGAAGGGCATATTTTGTCAAATTTACAATGCAAATAAACTTTTTGCGGTATAAATTATTTAAAAAAATAATTTTTTATTTTTTAATATTTTATTGGTGTTAAACTTTTCAACTTATCACTTTATTACAAGACACTTATTGTTATCTATTTATACACTTATAAACCGTTATTTTAATCCTCCCTAATCAGACTGATCTTCAAATTCTGAATCCTAATCCAATCAACCTCGTCCAGAAGCTTTTCTTTGACACTTTCTGAACTTTTGATAAAAGCTTTATGCTGAAATTATTCCACTGCATTGTGAAATTCAATTATGCTGATCGATGCAGTTTTTGATTGAAGCGTAAAAAGTTGGCCGTGGTTTGGTCTCCAAGCGGAAGCTGTGTTTACGTTAAGTTTGGGTTATTTATTTTAGCGGGTAGCTAAGCGCTGGCAAAGGCAATGACAAAAACAAAGACAGAGGAAATGCCGACGAGATTGAGAATTGAAATTTGTTTATAAACTGTGGAAGGGTGCTATGTTTATGGGTTGGATAACTTGCATGAGCATACGTTTGCACACATAAAGTTGTCTGCTATCACTGTATCACTGTTACAGCGAACCGCTCTTTTTATCCGTTAAACCGTTCTTTTTATCCTCCCGAATCAGACTGATCTTCAAATTCTGAATCCTAATCCAATCAACCTCGGCCAGAAGCTTTTCTTTGACACTTTCTGAACTTTTGATAAAAGCTTTATGCTGAAATTATTCCACTGCATTGTGAGATTCAATTATGCTGATCGATGCAGTTTTTGATTGAAGCGCAATTAGTTGGCCGTGGTTTGGTCTCCAAGCGAAAGCTGTGTTTACGTTAAGTTTGGGTTATTTATTTTAGCGGGTAGCTAAGCGCTGGCAAAGGCAATGACAAAAACAAAGACAAAGGAAATGCCGACGAGATTGAGAATTGAAATTTGTTTATAAACTGTGGAAGGGTGCAATGTTTATGGGTTGGAAAACTTGCATGAGCATACGTGTGCACACATAAAGTTGTCTGCTATCACTGTATGCGTAGAAAAGAGCTGTTCGCTGTAGCGCTCTTCGCTCTCTAACAAAAATTCGAGAGAGCCTGGAGCCACCCCTAGAGTGCCAGAGTGCTTTGGCATTGGCTTTGCGCTTTAAAAAGGTCACCCTGTTTTTTTCACCTTCAGCGGGCATGGCAACAAATCGCCTTTAATTCGGTTCAGTGGGAAGATAAGCACAAAAGAAATGCCGAAAATGCAAGCGGAGTCTATGCACGTAACGATATATGTAGAAATGTATCGATATATCTAATCTATCGATTGCGATTTAATGTATTTATATTTATTTATAAAAGGGATAAGTGCATTAATTAATGCATGCAAATTAACGTTATCACGTCGGGCTCACCAATGTTTAGCTATTGAGCTTTTTCAATAGCTGTTGCGAATAATAAATAGCCGAAAGTTTGTTTAGTTATACGATACTGTTTATTTCACGAGTTGTTTACACCAGCTAGGGCCGACAAAGAGCTATATCGAATGCACTAGTTTAATCTCTTCCGACAGACGAACAAGTGGCAATTGGCGGGATAGACAGCCGAAATGCAGCGCCCAAGCTTAACGTAGGTAGATAACAAAAGAACAAGGAATGAGCGCCATACAGATAAATGCGTGCGAGAACAGCGGTTTGCACTGTGGGCATCGCAACTGCTACCACTGACTAATTCGGCTTACAATATTAAAGAGTATGAGATTAGTCTTCAGAAATAATTGATTACTCCAATCACGAATTTTTCCTGCTCAAAGACAAAAAGGATGTCCTTACTTATGAATCATACGCCGACTTGTTCCACTTAACTGATTTAAGTTTTTATAAAGAAATAATAAATCTAAAATCAGGATACAAATAAAAGGTCACAATGGGAAATAACTTACGAACTGCAATTAATCGAATTAATGGGGATTAGCTGGAACTCCAGATCACGGTGATTTCATTACAATACAGAATTAAATAAACGACTTAATTGAAAACAATAACCAACTAATTTATTATCAATTCCAAATTGTTTAATAAGATAAAATAACTTTCCGATCACTTTAAAAACATTTTTATTGATCGAGAATTGCCGTTGAAAAAAACATCGTTTACGATTGTTAACATTCGACCTTCAAAACACTTTTGATACTATTACACTGGCAAAAAAATATGTTAAAGAAATACTATATCACCAACAAAAGCCTGTAATTATTGCAGTTTTAATGTATATCTTCAAACACACTAGAATATCAAGATAAAATAAAATAAATAAATAAATTTAAAAATGACTTTATATTAGAATATTTGTCATTAGAGTAACAAGGCAATGATTGTTGAGTGCTTGTGTCCGCACTTCGTGCCTCAAGATATGACCAAAGCCAATACATTAGAATAATTCTAGTGTCTTTGATATGACTTTTCCAATAAACAGTTTTCATATTTTTTTTATTTTACAAATTTTTATTTTCTACTTCGTATTATTTTTATGAAATATTTATTTCTCAATGTAATGTCTTCTTTTTGGAAAATTAATTTTTTAAATTACAGTAGTTATGTTAATTTCTATTGTTCTTCCTGTAAATATTTAGTATATTTATTAAGCTATTTGACTTAATATGATGTATATATATAATTACAACTTCGCGGTTTGTTGGTTTATAAAAAAAAGTATTTTTATTGATCAAAAACTTAAGCGAATGTCGGAGACAAATTCACGTCTTACACAATTGAAGTATGAATAAAATCTAAATCTAATTTGCATAGCGAACGCTTAGCAAACCCTTGGCTGAGCTTATTTACTTCTTCATATTGAGCGTACATAGGCTCTCATTTATGTTTACGTTAATTAAGCGCTCTCTTGAGTGGATTGTGCATGGATATAGATCAGCCGAGTTTGAGCTACGTGGAAAGTTTTGACCTTTAAAGCTGTGTAAGCAGTTTTGACCCTCTGGTGAGAGTCGCGAATGCGGCTGCGGATGTTTATGTCTGTTGGATTGGGTGCCTTCTTGAGTGGATCACTCATGGGTACTGATCAGCCGAGAACTTGAGCTGCGTAAGCGGTTTTGACCCTTTGGTGTGAATAACTGATTCGGCAGCGGATATAAATGTTTACATTAGGGTAGGCTGGTTTTGTTATTGTCACCAGAATTTGGGTTCTTATTGGATACATGATTTTATGACTTATATCCTAAGGCATTTCTATGATTTTGTGTATGGCTGTTCCTATGTGGTTATGTATGTGTGTGTGTGTGTAAGTATATGTGGTCTTATACTATGGCACATATGCTACTTCCCCATCCCATTTAGCCTGTCCTCAGGCGGATATTCTAGGATACAATACAGGATTAGTATCAAGTACTGTATTTATATTTTCTGTTGTTGTGTTATTTTGTTGTTCTATTTGTTGTGGATTCCCTTTTTTTTATTTAACAATTAGTTTTTTGGGAATGCCTTTATATTTATAAATAAAATATAGTATGAGTGTAAGTATTATAACTATTAACATTAACTATACTTAATGTAATAATTTGTAATGTGTTGTATGTATTAGTATGTTCTTTAATTATTTCTTTAGCATGTAGATATGATAATGGTTCTAATTTGGTTACATTGTTATTGATATAGACCGTTTGTGTGTAGTCTAGTGTTGTGCTTGTAATTAATATGTTTTCTATTTGAACAGAACAATTAAAAGCTTTTATTATATTGTCGTTTTATATTTTGTGTTTTATATTTAGCAATTTTTCGGAATTTACATGTGATAATGGATCGTGTCTTAATAATTTGGGATTAAAAATACCAAGCCTTATTAATTGCATACCAAGTTCTATATCTTCAATGTATTCGGTAAAGTCTTGTAAATTAAATACTAAAAGTTCTAGTCTTCTGTCACCTTCACTTATTGCGCTTAAATGGTTGATTACTTCAATGCCTCTATTGACTACTTCTATGACTTCATTCAATTCATTAATTTAAATACTATTTTTCTAATTCTTCTTTGTCATTTTGATCTAAAGTGCCAAAAAGGTATTTATATGCGGTACCTATAATATTAATTAAACCACGTTTATTGCGTTTTATTATTCTTATTCCATTCATTTCTCTGTCTAATTTTTCAGTTAAATATTGGATTTGGGCTATAGTACCATATTCTTCAGCTTGTTTAATTAAATTTGCAAAAGTTTGTTCGGTTTTTGTTAAGTTTACGGACAAATAGTGATATTCATAGTTTATAGGTATATTAATTGATCCTGTTTTAAATATAAGCCTCTAGGCTTTGACCACGGACGGCACGGATGAAACATATTATAAGTGTTATTATGAATAACTGTTTAATCGGACCCCACTTGATTTTCGGGAGTTGAGCTGGAATTGTATTTACTTTTATTAATTTTCTTTTATTTTTTAAATTTGGCATTATAATGTCCAACTTCTCTTCCT